>NC_080704.1:79321088-79608552 GCF_030445035.2 Dasypus novemcinctus
CCGGGGTTTGAACCATGGACCTACCATGTGGTCAGCGGCCGCCCAATCCATTGGGCCAAGTCCGCTTCCCATCAGTCTTTATTTTCAACCCCCTGCCTGAACCCTTACTCTGGTCAGTTGGGATCACTTCTTATTCCTCCAATAAGTATTACTGTTTTCAGGCTTTCCTCTGCCTGGAGACACTGTCTTGCCTTCTCTTTACCCTTGGAAATACTACTCACCCTTTAAGGGCTGTCCACTGCTCTTTATCTTTAGGAAGACCTCCTAAAGGGCTCTGGTCCACAGTGCTCTGAGCCCCCGTGAATACTGTCTATCTCCATGCATTTGTGTCTGAGGGTCCCTTCCCCATATTTTGTCTAGACAGTTTCCAGCCAGCCAGTTGACTACCTGCCTACTGGGCACCCAGGGACCTAGGTGCTTCCCTGTGAGTGACAGGAGTGCCCAGGAGGGCAGAGAAATGGTAGGATGGGTTGGCACAGAGCCATGGCCAGGCAGGGCGAAGGAGAAAGTGACGATGTACTAACACACCCTTGTCCCGATCCTCTTGTTTATTGACAGGTCTTCAGCAGGCTTTTTAGACATGCATGAAAGGGGGCAAATACAGAGGTCTTGGAGACCATAGCCACAAGCACTACTAAAGGTCCATACTGTTGGCCTCATGCTACCTGCAGCGGGGCTCCAGGCAGTCAAGGGAGATGGGCCTGAAGGCAGCCACCTCTGAAGCAGAAGGAGCAGTAGAACCTCCAAGGCTGGATGGGGCTTGCCAGCTGAGGAGCAGCCATGGCACAGCCCCTGGACCTAGAAGATCAGCTTCCCAGGTGCCCTGGCAGTGCTGGGGCTGCCAGTCAGTCCCAGGGGAGCAAAGCTATGGGAGACTTGGAGACAGCCCAGGAGAGAGGGAAGAGAGGAATCTGCAATGAGAGGGCATGTTGGGCTGGGTGCCTGAAAGGGGAGCCCTCAATTCCAGCCTCACAAGCCCGAGTAGGAGGCCTCTGTGGTCTCAGACCAGGAGGAATCCCGGCGGGAAGAGGCAGGTGGCCGCTGGTGCCCTCTCTGGCCAGGGCAGCCCAGGCGCACCAGCAGCATCCACATGTGCTCTCGGAACTTGACACCCACGAAGGCATAGAGCAGTGGGTTGAGGCAGCAGTGCATGTAGCCAAGGCCGGAGGTGACTGACTTGGCCACATCAATGTGGCTTTCTCGCCCACAATTGCGGGCCAGGACCCCCAGGTCCATGAGGGTGTCTACCAGCACCACTAGGTGGTAGGGGGTCCAGCAGAGGGCGAAGGCCACCACTACCACCACCACCAGTCGCATGGCCCGCAGCCGCCGCTGGCCCCTGGAGAGCAGCAGCACAGCCAGGATGCGGGTATAGCAGTAGGCCATGACCAGCAGGGGTAGCAGGAAACCAGCCACCAGCTGCAGGAGGCGCAGAGCCGTGCGGCCCACCTGGGGGAAGTTGTACTGGCAGTGAATGGCACTGAGGCGCTCGTCGTGGTGGGCTGACAGGAAGATGAGGTCTGGGAGGGCAAAGAGCAGACAGAGCCCCCAAACGACTATGCAGGTGAGGGTCACGCGGGTGGGGGGACCCCGGCGGTAGAGCTGGGTGGCGTGTACGATGCTCAGGTAGCGGTCAAAGCTGATGCAGGCCAGCAGGAGGGCCCCAGCATAGAAGTTGATGCTGAAGAGGGCCCCAGCCACTTTGCAGAGGCCAGAGCCAAAGATCCACTGGACAGCAGCGTCCACTGCCCAGAGTGGGAGGGTCAGCACCAACAGTACATCTGCCACGGCCAGGTGAAGCAGGAAGGTGTCGGTGCTGCTCAGGGCTGCCCGCTGGCTCAGCAGCACGGCGGCCACTGCACCGTTGCCCAGCAGCCCCAGCAGAAAGAGAAGGCCATAGAGGGCCGGCAGGAAGGCCCGGTCGAAGTTCAGGCTGAAGTCCTGTGGGCAGGGTGGGGCGGCACAGCAGGTGTCACTCTCGTTTTCTCCAAAGTCATAAGAGGAGCTACAGTTTTCCAGGAGGGAGGCAAACTGAGAGGAATGGAGCTCTTGGCGTTCACTCATCTGTGGAGGGATGGAGTGGATAGTGTAAAGGCCTTGCAGCCATTTCTTCATTATTCAGTCTGAGGAGAGGGTTGTTTGGGAGTGTGGGGTGGCAGTGCCTCTAGTAAGGCAGACTTCCTGAACTCCACCTGCCCTGCAGGAGCTCTGCGGTGGTAACTTCCCTTCTCGGAGGCTGCCCCTCTCTCAGCCTTCTGGGCCATTCCATCGGTCAGGGGTTTAGGGCAGAAGGGAAGGATTTCCTCCCATGCCACCAGCCTTCTCCTGCCTGCTCTCCTGACTCTCCCTCCTCTTCCCTTAGGGCTTGCTGCTCTTGGTGCCCCACCATGCCTAGTTCAACCCCCTTCTTCCCCAGGTGCCTCCCCACAGTCCCCTCTCCCAGTCACTGACTCTCCTCTTCCCTCCCCAGCCCTTGTCTGGGGACCCCAACTTCTGCCTTCCCCCCCATACCCACGGGGCCCTCTCTACAAATCACAGCAGCCCCCAAAACACCATTTCTGCCCCTGTCCTTCCACCTGGCCCATACTGAGTCTTGCTCACCCATTTAGTCATCCCCTGGGACACCCCTCCCCTTGCAAAGCTCTAGTGGGAATATGGGACTATTCCTTTTCCCCTCCTTTGTACAAACTGACCCAGGAGGGGCAGACTTTCCCAATGTCAATTCAGTCCAGCAAGTTAATGTCAAACTTCAAAGTCAGAGCTGAAGGGCATTTCAGAGGCCACCGAGGCTGAGCCTCTACCCCCTGCATTTTGCACATGAGGCACCAAACTCCAGAGAGGGGAGGAGACTTGCCACCAACCAGCAGCCGAGCTGGGCTCCCAATTCCCCGTCCCGGTACTCCTTCTACCACAAGCCCTGCCGCCTCCACCTACTCACCCGACCCTCTGGTAACCCTGGGTTTTGAGCCAGAGCTGATGTTTCCAGTTTCCTGAGTGTCCTGGGCTCTCCACTCAGAGCTCTGGCCTGGCCTGATGGGGCAGCAACACTTACCTCAAAGACCATGGTCAGGCTGGTGCTCCAGCTGCTGAGGCTGTGTGCTGTCTACCCCTCTGCCTTGGCGCTTGTGGTTGGAAACCTGCGCTGCACAGAGGAAGTGAAGGTTTTACATGGTTCTCAGCAGCAACCCCTTCCATGGGGTTATCTACACTAGACCTCCTTAGACCCAAGGCCACAAAGTCCCTTATCCTGGGCATTGCCCAGGCTCTGGAGGAGGTGGACAGAAGCCTGGGCCCTGGGGAAGGGCAGGGGGTGGTTGGGCAGGGAGAAGAAGTCCTTTGAGGGCAGAGGTCTGAGGGAGAAGCAATGCAGCTGGGAAGTAAAGGGAAGCCAAGCATCCAGGGGCAAGAATTGCTTCTCCTGCACCATAGGGTCAATTAATATTCAATAAATTGGACATTTTGCTCACCTGCCTTAGGCTGGAGTTGATCTTTGCATGACTGTAAAAACTGGATGCCTTGTGTTAAGCCTGTAAATCAGATCCACCCTCTTAGAAAAGGAAAATATTTTAAAGAAATGTATCACATTCAATCTAGGCCCTTTAACTTTGGCCTTGTCGTTAGTTATCAGGGGAAAAGGACAGGAACTCCCAGTTATGAACTTGCTCCATATGCTAGATTCTGTTTGAGGTGCTCTTTCTGACACCATCTCATTCTAACCACATGACTCCCCTGTGAGGTGGGGTGCTCATCCCCATCAAACAGATGGGACAGACCCAGAAAGGGGCCAGGCCTTCACTAGACACAGCAAGTACAGGTGGGCACTAGGATTGAAGCCACGGCTATCTGACTCTCCTTTTATCTACCACTCATCACACCACCTACAATTTCTTTTTTTAATGCATAAATTGTGATCTATTCATACAAGTAAAAAGAAATAAACTATCTTTTTTCTTCTTTTTTTTTACACATGGATCCATCTAGAAAAGCTAATGACTAGAGAGTGGAAGAGGCAAAGTTGCAGAACATCACGTCTGCTTGGTACGACTTATGTAAATGCTAAAAACCACATGCACAGAACAACACTGTATTGTTTTGGATACATCTGTTTGTTCTAAAAGTTTAAAAACAGGCACTAGGGACGCCACAAAGTCATGAGAATAGTTGCTTCTTGAGGGGGGGGGGCGGTGCGGGGAGAAGGGGAATGGACTCGGGGACCTCCTGATCAAGGAAAAGCTATAAAATGGCATCTGTACATCATATCAGTAACGTAGCTGAGCGCTGTAATGGCGCCTCTCCCTACCTTCCCTTCAGCTCCCCCTCAACCCTCTTTCCCATCCCCAGGTCCCTTTTCTCTTGATAGGCAGGGAAAGTTTCCCCTTAACTTGTCTCTCCCAAGATATTTCTTCCTTTGCTCTCTCTGCCCCCATTTGAAAAGAGGAAGGGGGTGGCAAATGCTAGCCCGTGGCCTTGAGATCGGGTTTTCAGCCAGACTGCTGCAGCAAACACTCCAGGCTTATGCCTGGAATTCAGTTCAAACTCATCGATCAGATGTAGGCTCGTGAGACACCAAGGCATCTCCTTCCATGGGCTACGGACAGAAGAAGCGACTATCACCTGCATGGTCTAGGCCAGAGGACTTGAGGTCTAGAGGTGCAACCCACGTAGAGAGGCCAGGGTGGTTTCCAGAAGCCGTGCCAGTTAGGATAGGTAGGACTTGGCAATTGCCAGCCTCTGGGGAGGAGAAACAGGGGAGGGAGCCGGGACCACAGTTTCCTGGAGCTGGTCTGTGACCGGCTTTGATTTCCCTCGGCCTCTACAAATGAGAAAAAGTGAGGACCACTTAGTGGCGTTTTCAAAAAGCTGCATCTGCTCCATTTAAAGGATGGTTTTGTATTCTGCAAGCATGTCCATCCCTTTTTGGGGGGTATTAAAATGACCTTTTCTTTAGGAAATGACTGTGAGAAGGGTTGGTAGCTTTGAAAATATTTTATATTGGCAGAAGTTGCTAACCCAATGTGGGTGCTTCAGAGAGATGTTGAAATTTCACTGGTGCCTGATAAGTCGGGGGATCCCTGGGCTCCTTCCTATGCCCAAGTCTCCTCACTCATGACATGGGGATAATACCCACCTTCCCAGGCTGCTGAAAGTAAAAATGAGAGAAGGGGAGGGCCAGGACTTGGGGAAAGGCACAGAGAGCTTTCCTGCCCAAGGGAACAAGGGGATAGTATCCTGATAGGCCTGGTTGGGCTGTGTGCCTGGGCTGCTCCAGCCCCATCTCCACCCTGTCTGAGCTGTGTGACCTTGGGCAAATGACATGCCCTTTCTGAACTGGTCTTCCTCAACAGGGTCATCATAAGATGAACTGAATGCATCAAGGCAGGAAGGCTGTCAGCCCAGGGCCCAGCATTTTCACAGGAGCGCAGTTGAGAATGCACAGTGAGAGGGACATCAGCTGCTGACCTATAGCCACTGGGAGCCTTTCACGGCAGTGGTGCCTAGGAAAGGATTTGATGCCTTGTGTAGTTGGGTGTGGAGGGGTGGACAGGGGCCCAGGGGCTGGTCCTAGGGTTTGACCCATACTAGCCTTAGCCTCTGGCTACTTAGCTGTGTGATCTTTGGCAAGTCATTTAATGCCACTTTCTGCCTCAGTTTCCCCATCTGAAAAACTGGGATAAGGACAACACACATTTGGCAAGGTTGCTCTGTGGATTGCAGTCAATAATGGAGTAAAGTGTTGGCACAGGACTGGTGCCTAGTGAGCAGCAGTTGCCTTCTCCTCATCCCCCGCTGCCTCCCCCACTCCAGCCACTGTCCGGTAACTTTTCAAGCTAATCCCTCTTAGGCCCCAGAATGGCAGGTCTGCAGTGGGCTTCTGTCACCTTCCACAGCTAAGATACCTTGGAAGGGTCGAGCCCTGGTGTTTGAAATCAGATCGTGCCTCACCAAGTGCAACCTGGCCCTCTAATTTGGCCCTTTCTGGACCCGTGCAGCTTCCAGCAGTTCACAGCCAGGCCCTACCCTTGAGGAGACCTGGCCTTACAATCTGGGGCTCTAGCAGTTATTGGGAAGCTAGAGAAGGAAGTTAGTCAGAGTGAAGCTGCCCTGAGCCCCACCTGTGGTCAAGGTGTGAAATGTGCACCTGGCTCAGTCTCTGCCACCCCTCCCCCTGTTTTTTTTTCTTCTTTCACACCTCTGGGCTGTGGTTTGGGGAGATGGGAGGCTCCGAGCTCTGAGCCCTGGGCCCAGTCCCTCACAGGAAAGAGGGCCCCTATAGCTGTCTGCCGGGGGCGGGCCAGTGCAGGGGGCCATTTCCTCCTTCTCCTCAGTGTCTGCTGCCTCACCGCTTCTCTCTTGCAGTTCCTCAGAAAGTTCCTTGGAGCCTGTGCCTGGCTGTCAGGAGAGAAGGCTCAGGTGGGTCAGAAGTTCCTGTGGAGCTCAGGCCTTGGTCCAGACTGGAGCTGAGCCTTTTATGGGGACATTTTCAGGAGTTGGAGTTGTCCTGAATGATATTGCAGGGACAGAGGCAGGACATTATATATCCTGCCATAACCCACTGAATGGACTGGGGGACAGTGTAAACTACAACATAAACTCTTATCCATGTTGTGCAGCAGTGCTCCAAACTGTATTCACCAAATGCAATGAATGTGCCACAACGATGAAAGAGGTTGTTGATGTGGGAGGAGTGGGGTGGGGTGGGGAGTGGGGTATATGGGAACCTCTTATATTTTTAATGTAACATTTTGTTTGATCTATGCATCTTTTTAAAAAATACAATAAAAATTTTGATTTAAAAGAAAAGAAAAAAGAAGTTAATTAGGAAGAGTTCTAGCCCCAAGAAGGGGTACAGAGTCCTGGGTTGGGGCTGAAGGCATCCAGTGGGTGGAACAGTCAGTTCCAGCCCCTAGGAATGAGTTCACTGAGCTGGGGGAGTGCTCACTCCTCCTGGGTCTGGTGAAAGTCAGATGAGGTGAAATTTGAGCTGGACTCGTCAAAGATGTTGGTGCAGTTTGTCAGGTGGCTAAAGGGACACAACGGCCATTTGGGCAATGGGAAAAATATGTGGCAAGGCTAGAAAGCGAGGAAGAACTTTTCATATCAGGGGTGGGCAGTCTGCTTAGAACCAAAGGTACTTGTGAGAATAAGAGGGCAGAGGGGGCTGGCCCCAAGTCCCACCACCAAGCGCAAGTGTCCAGGTGTGAACATTCTGTCATTCTCTTCCCCAGCAATGCCTGGGAACTGATAAATAAAAAATAGTTTCCATTCAGCAAGCCCTTACTTTCATACATGTGATCACTTTTATATCTTAGTCATTTACTGAGGTAGAGATTACTGTACCCATTTTGTGGAATGGAAATGGAGGTTCAGAGAAGGGAAGTGAGCTGTCCAAGGCTGGTAGATTTATGACAAGATTCCTATAAAGGCTACTTTTGTGTGTGTGAAACCTTTTATTTCTATTTATTTATTTATTTTAGAAAAGAAAATGAGCTTACTTGCAAAAGTTTGCAAGGAGCTGAGATTCTTAGAAACCATATCAACAAACAAAATAAGCTTTTTTTCCTAATCCCACAAATTTGTCAATGTTACTGGGTTGAAACCTTTTATTTTGAAATAATTTCAAACTTACAGGACAGTTGCAAAAATAGTACAAATCCCATACAGAGAACTCCAACCTGCCTCCCATCCAGATATCCAGATCCACCAATTTTTAACATTTTGCCAACTCTGTTGTATCATTCTGGATCACCTAGCTAGCTAGCTATCATCTTCTAAACCTTTGAGAATAGGTTGTATGCATTCCACTCCTTGAATACTTAATAACTCCATGTACATTTTTCCAGGCTGCTTTTTTTTTTATTTTAAAGATTTCTTTCTTTCCCCTCTCCTCCACCCTGCTGTTTCTGCTGTCTGTATCCATTCACTGTGTGATCTTCTGTATCTGTTTCTCTTTTGGTCTTCTCTTCTTATTTTTTCTCCTCTAGGATTCACTGGGATTTGATCCTGGGGACCCCAAGTGTGGAGAAAGATTCCCTGTTAGCTGTGCCACCTCAGTTCCTGGTTTCTGCTGTGCTTCACCTTGACTCTCCCCTTCGTCTCTCTCTCTCTCTCTCTCTCTCTCTCTCTCTCTCTCTCTCTCTCTCTCTCTCTCTCTCTCTCTCTCTCTCTCTTTGTTGCATCATCATCTTGCTGCACGACTCAACTGGTTCACCACGCAGGCACTGGCTCACCACACAGGCATGCTCTCTCATTTTTTTCACCATGAGGCCCCAGGGACCGAACCTGGGTCCTCCCATATAGTAGGTGGAAACCCTATCACTTGAGCCACATCAGCTTCCCCAGGCTGCTTTTTAATAGGCCGAACAAATTGCTTGGATTGGAGACCTTTGCACCACTCCCCGCCTGCGCCCCACCCCTGCCCCCTGCAAACATACACCTGCTGCCCAAGGACCTGTCCTTTCAGGAGCCACACCTTACTCATCATAGGACCCCAACTAGGCATCTTGTTGCTGTGGCAAGAGTAACTATAGCCTGGTGGTGTCTATCCTGTTGAGGGGGATTTGGTGAACTTCACCTCATCCCTACTCTTCTCTGCTTAATCAGAGAGAAGTGCCAGAATATCCAGGAGGAGGGGCCTGGAGGCCCAAGCATCAAGTACGAGGCCCTTTTTGCAACTCCCCCAGTTAGGTCTGTGGTGCTGCTAGACGTCTCCTCTCCTTCCCAGCCCAGCTCCTAAAGGACTGGCTTGGGAAATACACCACTTGAGGGGGGAAGGCAGCATGCCTCTGGTCCCATTCTGCCCTGTACCCCCGTCCAGACTCCTCCGAGGTGCAGTTGGCAGCATTACCACTGCACAAAGTTCTGATTATGAAAGCCTGGCCTCTGGGTGGGATTGACAGAGCCATCCATCCCAGGGAGCAGGTGGAGGGCTGTCTCCCTGTTCTGCTTAGCTGGGCTGTGCCCTTGGAGTGGAGTCATTGGCATGCCCAGGGTTTGCTTCTTGCATTCCCCTGGTTTGTCGGGCAGGATGAGATCAAGAAGGCTAATAAAAACCCAGCTGACAATTATTTATTACTTAACTAGGTGCCAGACACTGTTCAAAGTGGTTTATTGGGATTAATTCACTTATGTCACAACCATGAGGGCATTACTCTAATGGTCATCCCCAGTTTACAGACGACAGAAATATGGAAAGTTTAAAGAACTTGCCCAAAGTCACACTATAAAGTTATACTCTAATGCCTCAAAGGTCAGAGGGAATGGGACTGAGGGTGGGATTC
This sequence comes from Dasypus novemcinctus, assembly GCF_030445035.2. Taxonomy (NCBI): domain Eukaryota; kingdom Metazoa; phylum Chordata; class Mammalia; order Cingulata; family Dasypodidae; genus Dasypus; species Dasypus novemcinctus. The sequence goes on from NC_080704.1 coordinate 79,330,367, forward strand.
AAAGAGGGCCTTCTCTGGACAAATATTATGTGGTCTCACCAACATGAACTAAATACAATGAGTAAACTGACAGAGGTAAACTTTAGAGCAGGTGTTCTTTTTTTTTTTTTTTTTAGAATCAAGAAAAAAAAACAACAAACTCTCATGTCAATGTCAAGGGCTGACTTTTTTTTTTCTTAATTTTTTTATTTTTTAAAAAATACTTAGATTACATAAATGTTACATAGAATATAGAGAGTATTCCCATATGCCTTGCTCACCACACCTCCCACATTCTCCCACATTAGCAGCATCTTTTATCAGTGTGGTATATTCATTGCAATTGATAAACACATTTTGAAGCATTGCCACTAACTATGGATTATAGTTTACAATGTTTTTTTCCACTCTCTTACACTCAATTCTGTAGGTTATGGCAAGATATATAATGGCTGGTATCTGTCATTGTAATGTCATTCAGAATGATTTCTGGGAAATGAAAAAGCCCCCATAATAACTGTTTTTTCCTCTCCCTACCCTTAGAACCTCCAGTGGCCACTGCCTCCCTATCAATATTCCTTCCACTGCTAGAATCACAATGTCAAGAGTAAACGGGAATCTCTTATATTTTATTTATTTATTTATTTATATTTTTTTGTCTTTATTTTTTAAATATTACATTAAAAATACAAGGTCCCCATATACCCCCCCACCCCCCTCACCCCCTTCCTCCCCCCATAGCGACAATCTCCTCCAACATCATGAGACATTCATTGCATTTGGTGAATACATCTCTGAGCACCGCTGTACCTCATGGTCAATGGTCCACATTATAGCCCACACTCTCCCACGTTCCATCCAGTGGGCCATGGGAGGACCTACAATGTCTGGTAACTGTCCCTGCAGCACCACCCAGGACAACTCCAAGTCCCGAAAACGCCTTCACATCTCATCTCTTCCTCCCATTCCCCACACCCAGCAGCCGCCATGGCCACTTTCTCCACACCAATGCCACATTTTCTTGGATTACTAATCACAATAGTTCATTAACAGAATATTAGTAAGTCCACTCTAATCCATATGCTATTCCTCTCTCCTGTGGACCTTGGAATGGTTGTGTCCACTCCACATCTATATCAAGAGGGGGCTTAGATTCCACATGGATGCTGGATGCAATCCTCCTCCTTTCAGTTGTAGTCACTTTTGGCTCCATGGTGTGGTGGTTGACCTACTTCAACTCCATGTTAGCTGAGTGGGGTAAGTCCAATAACCAGAGTGTAGGAGCTCAAGTCTGTTGAGACTCAGGGCCTGGCTATCATATGGTCAGTCCAGAGATTCAGATCCCCTGGGTATATATTAATAGATCACAACGAGGGAGCTGCTCTGCTACCTGTGAAACCCCGACCTAGAAGCAGATTGTCTATGAGTGGTTTAGCACCGGGTTCCCCGCGAATGTGTGGTGTGTGATGGGTGAGGCGGTGGCCCCTTTCCGGCTGTGCCTCATTTCCCAGGACGAAGGACTCTCCGCACCAGACCCCGGTCCTGACATGTGATCGAGGTGCTGCACGCGCAGGCACACACGGCGCCAACTGAGGTCGGGGCACTGCCGTATCATTGCCCCTGGGCAGGATTCTGACTTAGAGGCATTGAGTCATAATCCCACAGATGGTAGCTTGGCCCCATTGGCTCCTCAGCCAAACATATACACCAAAGGGAGCAGGGATTCTTAATAAGGGGTCCATGAGCTTGAATTGAAATCCAAAAAAAACATTATTCTTGTGGGGATGTGTTGGTGCGGGTGTGATATATATTTATTAAATAATACACAGTGTAGTGTGGACTTAGTAAGGGGTCTGTGGTTTTCACCTGACTGGCAAAGGGGTCTGTGGAACAAACAAGGTTAAGAACCTTGCTCTGGAGTAGAGGCTACTAGGAGATAGAATGTGGGTTAAGAATTGGAGCTGATGCTTAATGTATGTAATTATTAAGGTTAATTGTAAAAGTGTGGAAATGAATAGAGTTGATAGTAACACATTGTAGTGAGTATAACTAACAATGCTGATTTATAAATATAATTGTGGCCGAAAGGGGGGTAGTCTGTTGTCATAAATGTCAATTGAAAGGAATTCAGAAAATAATCTATGGACTGTATAACATAGTGATTTCAGTGGTAGATGAAGATTGTGGTTAATAGCGTAAATATAAGAATGTTATTCTTTTACAAAGTATTAAGAATATGGTGATACATGGGAAAATTACAACTAATGTAACTTATGGACAATAGTTAACAGTAATATTGCAATAATTTTGCAGCAATGGCAAAGAAGATATTAATACATTAATTCTAAGGGACAATGATAGGTGCCTGTAAAGGGGTGGGGGATTTTTCCTTTTGGAGTAATGAAAATGTGCTGAGGTGATGACAGCACAACTCTGTGATGGAAATGAAAGCCACTGAGTGTACACATTGAATGGATTGTACAAAATATGGAGCTGTAAAACACAGGGAATCCAGTGGTGGAAGATGGACTGTGGTTAACAGGACATTTTCTCATGAACTATAACAAAAGTATAATATTATTAATAATACAGGGCGTTAATTGGGTGGGTTGTGGGGGGAAAGAAACCAAATGTAAGGTATGGGCTATAACTAGTAGTAATATTTTGAGGATGTTCTTTCATGGTTTGTAACAAATGTTTCACAATAATGCAAGGTATTGGTGGTGGGTGATGTATGGGAACTCTGTAGGATGTTATGTATGTTTGTTTTGTAAATTTGCAACTTTTGCCATGCATTTATTGTTTATGTATGTTCATGTATGAATGATATACTTCAATGAAATATTTCTTTAAATGAAGAAAAAGAGGGCCTTTTCTGGTAATGTTTAACTAAGAGGAGACTTGATTCATGTATTACCTGTGTGAATAGTCATTACAAATGAAAATAAAATGAACCTAACAAATTAGGACAATTGGTGAAATGTGACTATGGCTTGTGGATTAGATTAAAAACAAACCCTCAAGTGGACATGGTGGACGATGGGTATGGGGAAGGGCAGGAAGAGATGAGAGGTGGGGGCGTATTTGGGACGTGGAGCTGCCCTGGATGGCGCCTCGGGGGTGATCACCGGACATCGTGGATCCTCACAGGGCCCACTGGATGGAATGGAGGAGAGTATGGGCCATGATGTGGACCATTGTCTATGAGGTGCAGAGGTGCCCAAAGATGTACTTACCAAATCCAATGGATGTGTCATGATGATGGGAACGAGTGTTGTTGGGGGGGGAGAGGGGGGGGTGGGGGGGTGGGGTTGAATGGGACCTCACATATATATTTTTAATGTAATATTATTACAAAGTCAATAAAAAAAATTAAAAAAGAAAAAAAAAAGAAAAAAAACAAACAAACCCTCATTTCCATGTTATTTTGCTAATTTTGATAATGTAAGAGAATGGCCTTGTTTATAGGAAATACCCATTGCAGTCTTCAGGGGTAAAAGGGCCATCATGTCTGCAACGTATTTTGAAATGGTCTGGAAGACAAACATTCAGAGAAAGAAGATGCCCAAATGAGAGAGCAAGGGGGGTAAAATGTTGTTGACAGCTGGTCATAGGGCATGAAGGCATAAGGGAGTTCTTTTGTAGTATCTTTGCAACTTTTCTGTACTTTGGGAATCATATCCAAATAAAATTTACTGTAGTACTGGAAAAACCCAGTCTAGCTTAAATACTGGGGCATTTTATCGAACCTTTGTAACTGAGTTTTAAGAATTATATAGATGCCTTTATATTATAAGAAAAAAATAGCAAAAGGTTATTACCTGAAATTCCTGGAACTGGCTGGATTTAGCCTAGACCTGCTATTTACAATGGTCACTCTAAACAGGTCTCATCCCTGTTTATGGTTACGCAAAACTTAACCTTTCCCTTGTGTATAACCCCTCCACCCTCCTATTTGATATCCATTTGGAACACCTTATGCTGATCTCTACTCTGTACTTTCCTATCCTTAGAATCTTGACCTCTGATAATGATTATAATCTTGTAACTCACCCTGGTTTGGTACTCACCCCACCATGTTCAACCCTTTAATGTTTATTAATGAAGGAACCTATGTCCACCTCTGCCCCAATTATTCATTAGCACTCTGATGGTATAAAACATTGGAATTTCTGCTCTTTGGGGAGGCTGATTTTAGACTGTACATCTCTGGTCTACCACTGGCAAATAAATCCTCTTTATCTCCTTAGCCTGGTTCGGTGTGTCTGTCTATGCTGCTGCACTGAGTGAACGAACCCAGCCAAGGACAACCCCCACCCCTCTTCATTACCAGCAGAATCCCTCTCCTGCTGAACTGCTCAGAGGCCTAAGAACAAGGTGGGGCCAAGGCTGCCTCAAAACAAGGGCTCCCTGGTTGTGGCCTCATCCCAGGGAAGCTCTGTTCCCTCCCTCACTTCCTGCCCACTTCCCCTACCAGCCAGCCTCGTGCTGCTTCTTCCTTTTCCCCACTGTCTGACTACTTCCAACCTCTCAGTTAAGAGTTCTGCCAACTTCCTTCTGCAGCCTTTTTTTTTTTTTAAAGATTTATTTTTTATTTATTTAATTCCCCTCCCCTCCCCCGGTTGTGTGTTTTCTGTGTCTTTTTGCTGCGTCTTGTTTCTTTGTCCGCTTCTGTTGTCGTCGGCGGCAGGCACGGGAAGTGTGGGCGGCGCCATTCCTGGGCAGGCTGCTCCCTCCTTCGCGCTGGGCGGCTCTCCTTACAGGGTGCACTCCTTGCGCGTGGGGCTCCCCTACGCGGGGGACACCCCTGTGTAGAACGGCACTCCTTGCGCGCATCAGCACTGCGCATGGCCAGCTCCACACGGGTCAAGGAGGCCCGGGGCTTGAACCGCGGACCTCCCATGTGGTAGACGGACGCCCTAACCACTGGGCCAAAGTCCGTTTCCCCCTTCTGCAGCCTTTTGAACCAGGAAGGGAAGCCTGCTTGCCCACCACCGGCAAGCATTAGAGGCCCAAAGTCTCCTTCTCCTAAGCCACTTGGGGCCCTTCAAATAATACAGGCCATGCCTGGGGCTCTCAGGGTGACCCTATCCTTGGCCTTGGCTGGCTGAAGAGAAGGATTCGGGCTTGTGTTCTTCAAGAGATGTCACCAACTGAGAGCCTGAAGCCCTTTTTCCCCAAACTGAAGTGGACTCCACCAGCCAGGCTGCCCCACCCCCACCTCCATCCCTCTACTGAGGAGCAGGTAGGCAGGGCTTCTTGGCTGCCACAGTGTTCCCAAAAAGAGGAAAAAGCACATCCTGCAAATTGCAGTGCCCCCTGTAAATGTACTCCATTGAGCAAAAACATCTAAGCTGTGTCCCTCCCCAGGTTCTTACCTCAACCTTGTTAGATACCCTGTGGTGCTTTAAGCTACCTTCCTGGGACCCTGCACAAGGCCCTTCGAGGGTGGGCCTGATTCTGGTCTGGATTCCACTTGCTTGGACTCTCTGGTCTCCTGGAAAATTCCTCAACTAGACAAAAATAATTTCCTAGAATCCCATCAGGATGTGGTGTTGGGCCTTGGAGACTTTATCCACACGCCCTGTGTGGGGTTGCCATGTCCGAGGCTCTGTTTCCTATTAGGGTTAAGCCCATGTTTCTCCAACGAGGCAGCAAGCCATTGGTCTAGGCACAAGCATCCATGCTGTCCAGGCCGAACCAAGCTGGCCCTATTGTGGCAAAGCAGCAGAGCAGGTAAGCACGTGGACTCAGGGGCAGGCTGTCTGGATTGGAGTCCTGCCTCTGCCATTTACTAGCCATGTGGCCTTAGACAGGTTATTTCACCTCTCTCTGCTACAGTTTTCAGACAGGTTTTTCAACTCTCTGTGCTGCAATTTCCCCCTGTGGATTACATATCAATATATCACATCTACAATGGAAAGGTGCATGTGGTCAGTGCTATATAGCAACAGTTGTGTCCTACCAGGACAGGCACAGTGGGGTAGCTTCACTGGCACTGAGGTACAGCCCACACCAAATGGGCAAGCCTAAGCCTTGACCCTGCCTGAGGGGCTGAATTGGTCAAAGCCCTGACTCATTTGGATGTGGGGCCCGAATACCAGTTAGAGTCCAGAGACCAAGTATGGTCCTAGGTATGGGAGTAGGAAGTCCTTACATACCTAGGGCCCAGCCAGGTGAGTTGTCCACTCTGTGAGCTTCAGGGGCTTGAGGGATGGACCCAGATGCTTGACCTTGCATTTGGAGGTCAGGACTTCAAAGGAGCTTAAGGAGATACCACACTGAAAATAGGCTTTCCCCTGTGGCACCCACAAGCTCCTCATGCACAGAATACCAGATTAATTGCTGACTCAGCCAAAATGGCTGGCAATGAGTGGACAGATGGGCAACAACATCAACAACAAAGTATTACTAACACTGGCCTGGCACTTGCTATGCACCAAGGGTTGTTTGAAGCACTTTTACATACACATCCTTACAACAAATTTTTAAAAACTTGAGGTGAAATTAGCATAACATAAAATAAAAAATTTTCCAGTGAATTTGGTGGCATGGAGTACATTTCACAATGCTGTGCAACCACCACCTCTATCTAGTTCCAAAACAGTTCAATCACCTCAAAAGGAAATTTGGCACTCACTAAAGCAGTTACTCCTGATTCCCGTCTCTCCCCAGCCTCTGGCAACCACCAATCTTTTTCTGTCTCTATAAATTTATCTATTCTGGATGTTTCGAATAAATGGAATCATAGGATATGTGAACTTTGGTGTTTGGTTTCTTTCACTTGGCATGTTTTTGAGGTTCATCTAGGTATCAACACTTCATTTCTTTTTTATGGCTGAGTAATATTCTAAGTGCATGGATATACCCATTTTGTTTATCCATTCATCTTTTGATGGACCTTGGGGTTGTTTCCACCTTTTGTCTATTGTGAATAGCACCACCATTAACATTTTAAAAAAGATTTATTTATTTATTTATTTATTTATTTATTTATTTATCCCCGCCCTCCCCATCATTGATTTGTGCTCACTGTCTGCTCTCTGTGTCCATTTGCTGTGTGTTCTTCTGTGTCTGCTTGTCTTCTCCATAGGCGCTACTGAGAACTGATCCTGGGACCTCCCAGAGTGGGAGAGAGGCACTCAATCTCCTGTGCCACCTCAGCTTCCTGGTCTGCTGCATTTCTCATTCTCTCTCCTCTGTGTCTCTTTTTGTTGCATCATCTTGCTGTGCCAGCTGTCTGTGCAAGACAGCACTCCACATGGGCCACCATTCCATGCAGGCCAGCTTGCTCTCACCAGGAAGCCCTGGGAAGTGAACTCTGGACCTCCTATATGGTAGGTGGGAGCCCAACCACTTGAGCCACATCTGCCTCCCACCACCATGAACATTTGTGCACAAGTATTTGTTTGAACAACTGTTTTCAGTTCTTTAGGGTATACACCCAGAAGTGGAATTACTGGGTCATAGGTTAATTCTATGTTTAATTGGTAGAGGAACCACCAAACAGTTTACAGCATCTGCATTGTTTTACATTCCCACCAGCAATGAGTAAGAGTTCCAATTTCTCCACATCCTCGCCAATACTTGTTATTTTTCTTTTTTTTTATTATAGCCATTCTAGTGTATGTGAAGTGGTCTCTCACTATAGTCTTGATTTGCATTTTTCTAATGACTGACAAGGTTGAACATCTTTTCATGTGTCTGTTGGCCATTTGTTTATCTTTGGAGAAATGTCTATTCAAGTCCTTTGCCCGTTTTTAAATTGGGTTGTTTGTCTTTTTTTTTTTTATTAAAGATTTATATTTTTATTTATTTCTCTCCCCTTCCCTCCCTCCCCAGTTGTCCGTTCTCTGTGTCCATTTACTGCATGTTGTTCTTTTTGTCCGCTTCTGTTGTTGTCAGCACCACGGGATTCTGTGTCTCTTTTTGTTGCATCATCTTGTTGTGTCAGCTTTCCTTGTGGGTGGCACCATTCCTGGGCAGGCTGCACTTTCTTTCGCGCTGGGTGGCTCTCCTTATGGGGCACACTCCTTGCGCGTGGGGCTCCCCTACGCGGGGGACACCCCTGCATGGCACGGCACTCCTTGCGTGCATCAGCACTGCGCATGGGCCAGCTCCACACGGGTCAAGGAGGCCTGGGGTTTGAACCGCAGACCTCCCATGTGGTAGGCAGATGCCCCAGCCACTGGGCCAAGTCCGCTTCCCTTGTTTGTCTTTTTGTTGTTGAATTGTAAGAGTTCTTATATACTCTGAATAGGAGACTCTTATCAGATATGATTTGTAAATAGCAGCTCTTTGAGATAGGTTCTATTTTTATTCCTATTTTAAAGATGAGGAAATAGACTCAAAGAAGTTAAGTAGCTTGCCCAAAGTCAAACAACTAATGAGTGACAGAGCTAAGATTTCAAACCAGGCAGTCTGACTGCACAGTCCATACTCTACCACCTGCTCTACTAGCTCTGGAAATACCTTGTGTATCCCTTACCTTCTCTGATCAAGATTTTAAAAGGCCATTGTGTGAATACAAGAGAAGCAGAGGTAATGTCTCAAGCTGACCTCAGGCTGGGCACGGCTATGGAGGGAGGCGTTCAATATGCAAATCACCAGCCAAGGTTCCAGAATGGAGATGATGCAGGGGTTAAGGTGAAAACCAAGGCACAGCCCCTTCCTGGAACAATGGAGCTCTTCAGGCATTATGGAGTTGGGTGCCAGGACAGAAGATGAAATACAGTTGGTGTAGGAGTCAGGAACTAGATGTGGTTACCAAGGAAACTAACAGTGTGGTAAAGCTGAAAGCCAAGCATGTCTGGTTCTAAAAAAAAAAAACACACACACACAAATGATATTTCAGTTTGCTAAAAGCTGCTGGGAGCAATTCACCAGAAATTGGTTGTCTTTTATAATGGAAATTTATTCGGCTAAAAGCTTACATTTCTGAGGTTATAAAATTGTCCCAATCAAGGCATCATCAGAGATGCTCTCTCACCAAAGGTTGGCTGCTGGTGATCCTGATCTTCTGCCATGTGGCAAGTCACATGGAGACATCTTCTTGTCTGGGTCTCTGCCTTCTCATCTGGTTTACTTGCTCCCCAAGCTCAGCTGTGGGCAATCAGACATATGGCTCATCTCTTCCCTCTCCTCTGGGCCTCCTCTCTTTGACCTTCTTTCCCAGACTCTATGCTCTACTGATTCCAGCCTTTGGCCTCCAGGACATCTTTCTCAGCCTTTTTGTGTTTCTCTGTCTCTGCCACTTTCTCTCTCTCTGTGTCTCTGCATATTCCTCCCATTTATAAAGGACTTCAGCAAGAGAACCAAGACCTGCTCTGGGTCATGCCTCACTGAAGCAATCCAATCAAAGGCCCACAACAGAGCCTAATCCAATCGAAGTGTTCCGCACCCACAAGAATAAATTAGCTTTAAGAACATGATCTTTTCTGGGAGCCATAAAAAGCTTCAAACTGTCATAATATTTTTAAAAATTCAAGAATTTTTGGAGGATGGTTTCCTCCATGAATTTTTAAATGACTATAGCTTATAGTATAGCTATAAAAGTCCTTGCATATGAAGAGGCTTAGGATAATGGGATGGTTGAAGAGGATTGAGTGGAAGGGAAATAGAGTCTGGAAGAGGGGAGATGGTTTGGGAGCAAGTATGTACAGGGAGACCAGTTAGAGGGTGGGAGTGAGTCAGCTGACCTGGGGGGAGGAGGGGTAGCAGAGAGGGGAGAGAAAAGGTTTTATATAGCTGGAAATCACAGGACTGATCAGCCACTCCCAGCCCAGTCTGCTGCTGCTGGGTCTCCATCTAGCTTTGCGACTGAGGATGGTATCTACTGTGGGCCCTAGACTTTCCCTCTGGACCTCACGCCAACTCTGAAAACTCTAGCATAAAAGGAGTCTGTTTGGAAAGTGGACTTGGCTCAATGGATAGAGCATCTGCCTACCACATGGGAGGTCCAGGGTTCAAACCCTGGGCCTCCTGACCTGTGTGGTGAGCTGGCCCAAACACAGTGCTGATGTGTGTAAGGAGTGCTGTGCCACAGAGGGGTGTCCCCTATGCAGAGGAGCCCCACATGCAAGGAGTGCACCCCGTAAGGAGAGCTCCCCCATGTGAAAGAAAGTGCAGCCTGCCCAGGAATGGCGCCACACACACAGAGAGCTGACGCAGCAAGATGATGCAGCAAAAAGAGACACAGATTCCTGGTGCCGCTGACAAGAATACAAGCAGCCACAGAAGAACACACAGTGAATGGACACAGACAGCAGACAACTGCGGGGGGGTAGGGAAGGTAGGGAAGGGGAGAGAAATAAATAAGTAAATCTTTAAAAAAAAAAAAAAAGGAGTCTGTTTAACCCCACTGAACTTCAGCTCATTTGACAAGGAAACTTTCATTTCTCATGTAACACCCATTCCTGTTTGTGGTCATTTGAATTATGTACCCCAATTTAGATGTGTTCTTAATCCATGTCCTTGTGGGTGTGAACCCATTGTAAACAGAACCTCTTGAAGACAATATTTTTAGTTAAGTTGTGGCCCAACTGAAGCAGGGTGGACCTTAATCCACACTACTAGAGACCTTATAAAGTGAAGAAACCAGAAGCCAACATTGGAGAAGGATACAGGGAGATGCCAGAAGTCAGTGGGAACCCAGAAGAGAGAAAGGAGATGATACTGTCATGTGCCGTGAGGCAGGGATTCAAGTCAAGGAGCCCCAAGGATTGCAGCAAGCCAGCTCCAAATGTTACCGACCCTGGGAGAGAATAAACCTTCTAGCCTCTGCAACCATGAGATGATAAATTTCTATTATTTAAGCCAATCCATTATGGGGTATTTGTCAGAGCAGCTTGGCAAACTTAGTCACCGTTATTGCTATCTATCACTATCTGAAAACACAAGTGATCTGCAGGGCACATTTTGGCAAAACATCAGCCTAGAGAATGGAGGCCGTTCTCCTGACTTGGCATGCCAGACCTTTCAGCCTCAGCCTGCCTGCCTATCCTGATTCTCCACTCTGCTGTGTGCATCCTATGTTCTAGCCAAACTGGGCCACTGGCTGTTGCAAATATGCCTGAAGCTTCCACTGCTTGGCTGGTCACTATACCCAAGTCCTGCCCACCATCCAGGAATCAGAGGTACAGCTCAGAGCCATGAAAGTGTAAAAAGTTCCTTTGGCTGGTCCTTGTGGCCCTGCCCAAAGTCCCCAGGTGATGGGACAGGACAGAGAGGAGAAATGAGAAGACTTGGGTAAGGGAAGCGGGAAGTTTCAGTACCCTTTGCCCACCTTCCAAACACAGAAATAGATTGAAGCAATTCTGCAGGGCAAGTATCTCACTAAAATTGTCCTTGACTATCTGATTTCTTGCCTCTGGCCTTCTTACCCTTGGAATCACTGATTCCACTGGGAATCAATGAACAAGTATAGAGAGTCCAAAGCAGGCTCTCGACTATCTCAGTGTGAGTCAAACTGGGTAGAGGAACCATGTAGTTTGGTAGGAGTAAGTGGATTTTGTTTGGTGTCAGAAAGACCTGGGTTTTATTCCCAGATTGGCCCCTTCATGCAGTGTGATTTGGGCCAATCACTTCTCTTCTCCAATCCTCAGTTTCCTCATGTGCAAAGCAGAGATAATGCCTACCTCATATGACAAGAATTAAATGGTTTTTAAGAGTATTACATGAAATTAACTTAGGTAAGTCACCTAGTGAAATGCCTGGCTTTCTCTGACCACCTATTCTAAAATAGCCACCCTGCCCCCCATCCAAATCCCTCTCTATTACTATAACCAGTTTTCTAGTCATCATAGCATTCATTATCAATTGCTATATTTTGCTTATTTGTTGACTGATTAGTCCACTAGAATATACTTTTCACAAGAGATATGATTTTTTAAAAATTACTACATCCCCAGTGCTTTGAACAGAACCTGACACAGAGTAGGTGCTCATAAGTATCTATTGCATGAATGCATTAATTAATGAATAGTAGGTTCAGAAGTGGCAGATACATAACATATATTAGAGCATGGATGGCAAGTCTCTTCATGCATAAAGGCCTTGCACACAACCTGCAATGCTATGAGTCTGGTTCATGGCAAAGCTGTGGGTGGTTTGTGATGTAGTGCAAGGGGTCCCTTGGTATGCCCTGGGGAACACTCATCCAGGGAAAACACTGCCTTCTGGCATAGGAAAGGATTTGGAAAGTTTTGCTCTGAAGACAAGAGTTACCAAACTTTTATGGTCCAAGTATTTGTTACCCTAGGGCTGCCCTAACAAAGGACCACCAACTGGGTGGCTAACAACAACAGGAATGTAGTCTTTCACAGTTCCGGAGGCTAGAAGTCCTAAATCAAGGTGTCCAGAGGCTCTAGGGTAGAATCCGTTCCACATCTCTGTCAGCTTCTGGTGGCTGCCAGCCTTTCTCAGCTGGAGGCTGCATCACTCCAATCTCTGCCTCTGTAGCCACATGACCTTCTCTTATGCATGCCTGATCTCCCTCTGTCTCTCTCTTATAAGGACACTTGTGATGGCACTTAGGGCCCACCGAGATAATTCAGGATAATCTCCTCATCTCAAGATCTTTAATTTAATTACATCTGCAGAGACCCTTATTCAAAATGAAGCAACGTTCACAGGTTCCAGGGATTAAGACCTGGGCAAATTTTGGGAGGCCATTATTAGCCTACCAGTCACTCACTCCCCTCTTAAAAAATGTGTGTATATATATATACACACACACACTTTTAAATTAAAGAAGTTGTGAATTTATAAAACAATCACACATAATGTGTAGAATTCCCACACATCACCCCTCCACCAATACTTTGCATTGTTGTGGAACATTGTTGCAAATTATGAAAGAACATTAGCAAAATATTATTCCCCTCTTTTTGACAACTCCCCTACCATCCCTATGGAATATATTTTGGGAAATGGTGACTTGAGGAAAGAGGTTTTTAGAAAGAATGAAGTGGAGATGGGAGTAGAGTACTGAAAGAAACTTCCTGAAAATTCAAGAAGATACTTCAATTGGCAGGCCAACCTCAGGATGGGAAGGACAGGGCTGAATGTTGACCAAGTTCCCCTGCTGATTCCTTTTGTGTGTCAAGGACTGGGCCACACTGTGTACACAGACATAGAGAGGTAATTATGACTGATGGAGAATAAGGACCGTGCAGTGCTTCTCATTTAATGAGGTCAGTGAGGATGTCTAGATTTAGACGTTTTTTAAGGGCTCTCCAGGTAATTGTCATGTGCAGCAAGAATGGAAATCCACTAGACAATAGTGTGGAGGTTGTGAGAATTTTAAAACGCGGTTGTTAATGAATATTATCTTGAAGAACAGTAAGAAGGTTCACAACTTTGACATCAGTAATTAACCCTCTTGACCTACTCAGGGAGAAAATATTGAATGGGAAAGTGCCAGGAACATCGCCTGTGGGGGAGTAGTTGCTAAGCCAATGTGGTGTGCAGTTAAAAGCCTAAGAGAAAGCATGGCCGAAGCTTTCTCTGTTCAACAGACCAAGTCTCCAGATGGAAACTACAGGGCCAGGGCAGGTGGGGATGGGGGGTGTCATCAGAGAGCTGATGAGAGTTGCCTGGAAGAAAGACTAGGTGTTAAAAATGGGGGGGGGGTGGCGGGGACAGGATGGGAAGTCCTGGGCCTGGGCATCAGTTGACTCTGCTACCTTCTATGTCAGAAGGACTGGGACACTCCCTTATCAGGCCCATCTTAGGTCTGAGGTGTGTGTGTGTGTGTGTGTGTGACTCTCTGAAATAAAAGTATTAAATATGCAGGTGAGGTGTGAGGTAGTGCTGTGAAGTCTCATACAGGACTGACTAAACCTTTTTGAAGTTGGGGTGTCCAAAAAGGCATACTCCTTCCTCTCTCTACAGGTCTCATTTGGGGCTTTCTCGCTAAGCCTCCTACGTGAGCAGGTTAGGGGAAGGATGTGGTAAACCAGGCAGGGATTATTATTTTGTAGGAGAGGAAAGTGGCTCAGAAAGGATCACACAGCAAGTAAGCGGTATGGCCAGCATTCAAAGGTAGACTCAACACAAATCCTACTCTTTCATTGGGCTTGGGGGCCCCCACAGAAACAGCTGCCCTGTGTATCACCCTTCCACTTCTAACAGCCCAGTAACCTGTGAGCTGGCCCTCCATGATCCCAGGGAACTTGGAATGACCCACTTGGTCCCCAGTAAAGACCCTCATGAAGAAATCCTTCTCTTCACCTCTGGGGTCAGATGTCTGAAGTCCTATGCTTGGGTGACATTTGTGCCCATTTCTGACCACAGAAAGACCCAAATGGAAGATGTTGGTGTCTCCCTCCACTCCTACTTTGTGTCCTGCTTCCTCGGGCTTCCTGACATCTTGGCCTTTGATTGAGCGGGTTTATTCTGGAACAAATGCAGCCCCTGGGAGAAGGCGGAGGAAGCATGAGACAGGAAAGTTCTGCCCTGGCATTTCCTGCCGGCTAGGGATGAAAGCAGGTCTCTTACAAACTGTATGGCCCTCACTTCTTTCATCCCTTTCTCTTGCTACCAGACATGCAGAAGGCATGTATCCCATCAAAGCTTTGCATGCCACTTTTGAAAAGTCCTTTGCATCTAAGGGTGTGGAAAAACCCCTGCAGGTAACCCTATCCACCTTGCCTGCCTCTAAGAAATGCCAGTCCTACAACAAGCACACAAATTAGAGAAATTGAAATTCTCTAAGGACTGAAACTAAACCTCCAAGTGGCACTTCAGTCTTAAATTGAAATCCCTTTTGGGGTTCAGTTCTGCTATAACCCAGGTGGAGCAGTTCCCCTGATCAAGCTGAGGAGTGTGGGAAAGAATGGAAGCAGCAAAGCTCCCAAACTGAGAGCGAGTCCGTGGTGGTTTGAAGTTGTATGTACCCTAGAAAGGCCATATTCTTATATTTAATCCCTTCCTGTGGGTGTGGACTCATTGTAAGTTAGGACCTTTGGAGGCTATTTCAGGTAAGGCATGGCCCAGGGTGGGTCTTAATCCTCTTACTGCAGTCCTTTACAAATAGGATGAACAGAGAGCGAGAACAAATGTGCACGTGCATGTAAGAAAAAGAGTGCAAGAGAAACACAGAAGCAAGAAACTGGAAGCAGTGAACCCTGAGAGAGAAGGGAAAACACCAGCAGATGCCACCATGTGCCTTGCCATGTGACAGAGGAGTCCTGGATTGCCAGCAGCTTGTCTTTGGGGAGAGAGCATTGCCTGATGGTGCCTTGATTTGGACATTACAAACTGTAAGCTTGTAAACAAATAATTCCCATTGTTAAAAGCCAACCCATTTTAGGGTATCGGCTTGAGCATCTTAGCAAACTAAAACACATACCCCCAGCAGAAGCTTTTCCTTAAAGCTCCATTTTTGATGCGCTAGACCTTGGAGAACAAGTAGGTGAAGGAGAAGTTAGCCTGTGCTTCTGAGGCTTTTTAATATGAAATACTGCTGTCTTTCCTCAAAAAGAAAAAGGAAAATTCATACTGACATAATGAGATGTCAGTGAAAATGTACCAGGAGTCAGGGATAAGGCTGTACTGGTCAGCCTACATCAGATAGAGCAGTTGAGCTAATAGCAGTGACACATTTCCCTGCTCTCTCATTAAGAGGAAGAAACAAAACAATGAGAAGGAAGTGCCACATATGAAGCTTCAGGGCAGGGGAGCTTCTGACAGAGCAGGCAGAACCCCAATTTGGGGGATGCTGGGATGGACAGTTTACTGGTTCTCAGTGTCCTGGAGACTCACCTCAACACTCTGGCATTTCCATCATGAGCACAAAACAAGCAACTGAAAACGGAGGCCCAGAAGTCACTGAGTCCTGACCCTAGAGAGGTCACTAACATGTCTTTCAGCAGTCACATCCATTTCAAGTGGAGTCCCAGGGTGGAAGAAAACACAGGCGATGATTGTTATAATTTTGGCTTTTTTTGTTTCTAGTACTCAGCTAAATAGTAAACAGTGTGCTTAATGTATTTGAAATGTTTTGAGAAAGGAGGCAGAACTCGACAGCCTGTGTGATAATACCACAAGCTAGGCCAAAAGTCTTTCTGGAGAAACCTGCCTTGGAATTCTTATTTCCCAAAGGTGTTTGTTCACGTCACCTCCTAAATCCCAGTTTCCTCACTTTTCAAACATGGAAAAACCTACTTCTTTTTTTCTCAACATCAATCTACAAGCCAGGGGTACATTTTCCTATCCCCTGTAGCAGTGGGACTTGAACACTGGGTACCCACCCCCACACTCTTCTTTGTCCCCCCGTATAGAAACTTGGGGGCTGGATATGATTCCAATTCTGCCAACAAGATGTCCTTGCACCAAATCTGGAAGATGCAAGGGAAACAGAGTTCACCTTCCAGTGGCAATGCCAGCTGACAAGCAAGCTCTGCCAAGCAGTATTCCCAGCAGCCGGACTCCTCATTCCACTCTCTGGCTATCAGGTTTGAGGCCGTGAAGCAGCTCATGGCAGCTGTAGTAGTGGTGGTGCTTTCCTGACTCTTGGTTTGCAGACATGGTGGTGCGACCTCACGACAAAAAGTCCAGTGGCAGCTCCCTGATTTCTGCTTCCTTTGCTCTTCTAAAAATCTTTAAAAATCTACACTGTAGAAAATGTCTTTCTGCTTGAAATATCAAGATTGCATTCTGACTGGTATTACCTCTCCTTCCTACTTCTACCATCATGCCTGCTTCCTCACTTGATGGCCTATTACCCTGGGGGCTTGTGGGTGTAGAACAGGAGACTTTGACCTGTTTATAGACCTAGCAGCTGTCAACACTCGTTTCTAGTCAAGACTTAGCTTTTAGTTGTATTGGAGGGCAGGGGGAAAATATTGACTTTTTAAAAGAGACTTATTTTATGTATTTCTCCCCCCATCCCCGTTGTTTGTGCTCATTGTCTGTTCTTTTTTTTTTAAGAGGCACCAGAAACTGAAACCGGGACCTCACATTGGGAGGGAGGCACCCAATGGCTTGTGCCACGTCCACTCCCTGCTTGTTGTGTCTCTAATTGTGTTTCCTCATTGGTTCTCTTCGTTGTGTCATCTCATTGAGTCATCTTGTTGTGTCATCTTTTTTTTTTAAAGATTAATTTATTTATTTCTCTCCCCTTCCCTCCCCCCAACCCTGGTTGTCTGTTCTCTGTGTCTATTTTGCTGTGTCTTCTTTGTCCGCTTCTGTTGTTGTCAGTGGCAAGGGAATCTGTGTTTCTTTTTGTTGCGTCATCTTGTATCATTTCTCCGTGTGGGCAGTGCCATTCTTAGGCAGGCTGCACTTTCTTTGGCGCTGGGCGGCTCTCCTTACGGGGTGCACTCCTTGCACGTGGGGCTCCCCTACGCGGGGGACACCCCTGCGTGGCAGGGCACTCCTTGCGCACATCAGCACTGCGCATGGGCCAGCTGCACACGGGTGTTGTGTTATCTTCTTTCATTAGCTTCCTGCACCACCCCATCATGATAGGTTGCTGTCTTGCTTGTCATCTTTAGGAGGCATGGGAACTGAACCCAGGACCTCCCATGTGATAGCAGGCACCCAACTGCTTAAGCCACATCCATTCCTGATATCGATTTTTAAGAGTCCATGGAGCAAGGGCCAGAGGGTGGTAACCTGACCCTCCACCTCCCTAAGGTGTGGGAGCAAACGTAACACTGGCAGTGCTCAACACTACCTTTGAGCCCTGGAATGGGGAATTTTGGGAAACAGTTACACTGGAAACAAAAACAGGAAATTAAAAAGCATCATTGTCTGGCTGTATTAATTTTCTATGATTACCCATAATAAATTACCACAAACTCAGCAGATAAAACTACATACATTTATTCTCAGAATTCCAAAATGGGTCTCACAGGGCTAAACTCAGGGTGTCGGCAGGGCTGCATCTTTTTGGAGGCTCTAGGGAAAGAACTTGTTTCCTTGTCCTATCTGGCTGCTAGAGGCCACATACATTGCTTGGCTCACAGCCCCTTTCCTCCATTTTCAAAGCCCGTGACATCACACTGAGTCCTTCTGATGCTGACTGTTTTACTTCTGCAAGGCTGCTGAAAGTAATATGCCAGAAATGGGTTGGCTTTTACAATGGGGATTTATTAGCTTATGAGCATACAATTCTGAGACCACGAAGATGTCCAAATCGAGGCATCATCAGGTGATGCTTTCTTCCCGAAGAGTAGCTGCCAGCAATCCTTAGCTCCTCTGCCACATGGCAAGGCACATGGAGGCATCTGCTGGTCTTTCCCTTCTCTTCCAGGTTTGTCGCTTATAGCTTCTGGCTTCTGGGCTTTCTCTCTCTCTCTTTGTCTGAATTTCATTCTCTTATAAAGGACTCCAGTAAGAGGATTAAGACCCAGCCTGGGCTCTGCCTTACTGAAATAACCTAATCAAAAGGTTCTACTTACAATAGTTTTACACCCACAGGAATGGATTCGCTTTAAGAACATGACATTCTGGAGTCCATATAGCTTCAAACCATCATACTGCCATCCCTCTGGTTCTCTCACTCTGCTTGCCTCTTCCCTTTGTCCACTGATAAGGACCCTTGTGATGAATTTCTCCCCATCTCAAGGTCAGCTGATTAGCAAACTTAATTCCATCTGCAACCTTAATTCCCCTTTGCATGTCACCTAATATATTTACAGGCTCTGGGGATTAGGATGTGAGCATTTTGGCAGCAGGGTGGGAGCAGGCGTTATACTGCTTATCACACAGGCCTAGGAAGAATAGGGTCTCTGTCCTAGGAAGAAAAGAGTCTCTATCGTAGAAAAAAAAACACGTCAATATCATCTGGGAAATTCCCCATGTGGACATGATATGGGGCTATAGACCCATTGAAGTGTTTTAAAGTTAGGTTAGATGCTGGCATTTTCAAATGAAGCTTTCTTTCTTTTTTTTAAAGTAAGCTCTCTTATTGCTTTTCTCTGATATTAATTTTAATAAATCTACTCAGAAACCAATAGCTCATCACTTTAGGTGTCATAGGCTGAAGGCTGTACTTTTACTCCTTGTGTTTCCCCCCTTTTCCCTACCCGCTACAAAAAATGAAGCTAGCTCTGTGCTTCATTGCCTCAAGGGAGGGAGATAGCCTGGGTAGAGGAAGAAGAGAGAAGACTGTGCGTCCCTGGGCCCTGCTAGTGCCCTGAGGGGGAGGTAATTCCTCAGCGAAGTATGGCCTTCTCATTTATCCAGGGAGACAAACCAGGAACACCAGGGCTCCCAGAGGCCTGGAAGCTTTCCGCAACTTCCCTTAGAAGCAGCAAATGAATACGGATACAATGACTGACTTAGTGGCAATTGATATGAAACAATCAATGATTAGATGGCACTTCCTCAGATGTCTGGACTGGGGAAGATCCCAAGAACTAGTCTTGACCTTGGGGACAGGAACTCCAAGAACTACTCAGTAGAATTTCCTGACAGGAATCTGAGATGGATTTGATCTTTGAAACAAAGTTGATTCAGAAAAAAAGAATCCAGAGAGGCAGTACAGCTTGTACATATAGATTTATGGTCCAAGACTAATAACAAGAAAGAAACATACCTTTCAATCTACTGAGGTACTTGGGCATAGTAGAGAAGAAGGCAGAAGGGAGCCATGTCTGTTACGTCGGAAATTACAGGCCTAAAATGAAGCTTTTGATTTTCTTTATCCACAGTCAGGGAAGATGATCTTTGCTGAGAGGTTTATACTCAAAAGATTTTAAGAAGACTGAGAGAAAATGAAAAATAGTTGGGGAGCTCAGCAGGACTGTACCTTTTAGGGGCAGACAGTGAGTGCAAACAATGGGGGGCGGTGAGAAATAAATAAAATAAATCTTAAATAAAATAAAGGGCTTCTCCTATATAAACTGGTACAACCCTTTTTGGGAGAGCAACTGGGCAGTATCTGGTAAACAGGTGCATCTGTTATGATTCAGCAGCCTCACTGGCTATGCACTCAAAAATAGAAGTACAAGGACATTCTCAAATAGATTACCTTCTCTCTAGCCTTCCCCCCATGGTTTGAGCTGACATAGCTTACCTGGACCATTGCCACAGTCTCCTCTCTGATTTTACTGCACTCAGTCTTGCCTCTTTCAATGAGAAGATGACTTTGAATGCAGATTTAATTATGTGCCTTCCCCATTCAAAACTCTGCAATGCTCTACTCCGCTCTTCTCTGTATATAGGCCAATCCCCTGAGCTTGCTTCACAAGGGCCCATGACCTGGCTCCTTGACAAAGGTCCCATTTTCCAATTAGGTTGAAAGGGGTGTTCACCACATGGGTCAACAGGTTCCTCTCTGTGCCTGCGGTTCCCATCTGCTCAGTCCTAACTTAGCTACTTCCTTATCCATCAGGAATCTCTTCCTTTCAGAAGATGTCCTCGAACCCCCAGTGCAGAAGTAATTGCTTCTCCTTTGGGCTCCCACAGCATAGTGTGAACCTGGATAAAATAAAAATTAGTGTATTGGAGTGTAATTTTTAAAACAATTCTTTCATGTATTAGAGCGTTATTTTTAAAACAATTCTTTCTCCTCCACTAATGCGTTCCTAGAGGGTACAGGCTGGTACCTATTATCTATTATTTCCACCACTTTGTAAAATTCTCAGTGGTTCTCTCCAAAGATACAAAACAGTTTCCTGGGCTTTCTCATTCACCCAGGCTGCTGCCTTCAGGTTTAAGTCACTGCAGGCTGAAGGTACTGGAGCTAGAGATTACTTCAATAGCAGAAGGGTGGTAGGGGCAGTAAATCCTACTTTCATTAACATTGTTAGTTAAAAGTGGCCCAGTAGCCAACAAAACGTGTCAAATCCCTGGGTATCATCTGGTCTTCTAAGGACAGAGAGTGCCACCGTCATTAAACCAAACCCACCTCAGGCACTAAGACATGCACAACACCTATGAGCATTATACAATTTTTGGAGGTCAGACAATACACATCACTCATTCTCATTACAGCCCATGTAAAAAATTATACACACATATGCTGCTTTACACTGGGGAAAGCCCCAACAACAACAACGACAACAACAACAACAACAACAACAAAGTGGCCCAGGAAAAGAGATATAAGAAAAATTAAGTCCCTGATTTAGAAGTCAGTTTCATACAAATTACATCCTCATTATTCGTCTTCCATAAGTTCAAACTAACTTCTTACTTAATTCTGACTCAGCTGGTCTTTACCTGCAGGACATTATCCTCTTCTCTCTGTCATTTTTTCCCCACCCTATCTCCAGTTATTATCTTCAGGGACAGTGAAACACTCTGGTCCTTCCATTACGCAATCAATTGGATACGGGAGTCAATACTGCCATTTCCAGCTGTGCGGCTCTGGGCTGGTAACTTAACTACGACCTCAACCCATCCTCCTTCTTCCTGTCCCCCTTTTCTGGTCTCAATCAGTTCTCTGCCAAGTCAGAACCTCATGGACAGCCATCTCACATGAGCTCACTGCTGCTCTACACTTCCACACTCCCTTTCTCTGGATGACTGCCAAGCAGTATCAGCAAAGCACAATCTAGGAGTCACACAGGGCACCTGTCAGTGTCAGAAGAGGTATCTAAACCTAGCTGCAGCAGGGACCAATTTCAGAAGCAGAGAGCTGTCAGATGCTCTGGGGGAGCAGCTGGTCCCCAAGCTGGGTGCTATGGGTTGAATTGTGTCTCTCTCCCCAAATATATGTTGAAGTCCTAACCCACAGTACTTCAGAATGCGACTTATTTGGAAACAGGGTTGTCACAGGTGGAATTAGTTAAGATGAGTTGTTCGGGAGGAGGGTGGTGCCTTCATCCAATATGACTAGTGTCCTTATAAGAAAATAGACCCAGGGGGAAAGGCCATGTGACAATAGAGGCAGACACTGAAGTGCTGCAGCTGCAAACCAAGGAATGCCAAGTATCTAGGAAGAGGCAAGGAAGGATTCTCCCCTATAGGTTTCAGAGGGAGCAAGGACCTGCTGACACCTTGATTTTGGGACTTCTTGCCTTCAGAACCGAAAGACAATACAATTCTATTGTTTTAAACCACCCAATTTATAGTCCTTTGTTATATCAGCCCTAGAAAATGAAGTGCACTGGGGTTCCACAATGGAAAGTAAGGGTACAGAGCAGAAGTCAGGGTGGCGCAGTACCTGAGATGGCTGTGTAAGAGCAGCAGGGGACAACTGAAGTGGCAAGGGTAGTTTCCTTTCACCTCCTTCTTTCTCTCTTCCCCAGACACTCCTGGATGATAATTCCACCTATGTAGAAAACCTAAAAAGTACACACAACTTTAAAAAATATATATTTTCATTATAGAATTTGTGAACTTAAACAATCATGCACATGTGTAGGATTTTCATACTATACCCATTCATCAACACACCACACCATTTTTTACAGATTATGGTATAATATCATCAGATGATTACCACTAAATATGGTCCATAGCATACAACTGGCATATTTTCCATACCCTCCTATTATTAACACAGAACATCTTTGACATTGATGCAAGAATATTACTGTTATTCTGATGCAAGAATAGTATTGCTATTAACTCTAGTCCATAGGTTACATTAATTGTATTTTTCCCATGCTTCTTTATATTCCCATGACCCTGAAATAGTGACATATATTCATTCTAGTTCACAGGACATTCTTACATTCCTACTTTTTTTTTGCACTTGTCTTAAGAGTTTATTATAAACTACTTTCACAGGCCACAAGGAAATAAAAGGACTATGTACAGTATTACGGGAAATAGGTAGGTAGCTGAGGAGGGTCAGGATGAGTCTAGAGCTTTGGTGGATGTATTCCCAGGGGAAGGGCTCTGTAAAGGAAACCAGACAATCCAGTAAGACTCCATGAACAACAGCATAACAAACAAACAGGTCTGTAGTAACTTGGCCCTGGGGAATCGGGCCCATGCCTCTGTGGAGCTAATTCTGTAACTCTGTGGACAAGGGTCAAAGAAGGCCCCATATGCCCAGGGGAGGGGGCCGCATCCCTGGAAGGGGCATGCCCATTACAGTCCCTTGTCCAGGGGAAATCTCCATTGGGGGACCCATGGGAGGCCTCGTTTCAGGAAGTGGGCCCATCATGCCTACAAGAGAAAAGTCTCAAGAAAGTAGCTAAGGGAAGCGGACTTGGCCCAATGGATAGGGCATCCGCCTACCACATGGGAGGTCCGCGGTTCAAACCCAGGGCCTCCTTGACCCGTGCGGGGCTGGCCCATGCGCAGTGCTGAATGCGCGCAAGGAGTGCCCTGCCATGCAGGGGTGTCCCCCGCATAAGGGAGCCCCGCGCGCAAGGAGTGCGCCCCATAAGGAGAGCCATCCAGTGCGAAAGAAAGTGCAGCCTGCTCAAGAATGGAGCCGCACACATGGAGAGCTGACACAGCAAGATGATGCAACAAAGGGAGACACAGATTCCCGGTGCCGCTGATAAGGATAGAAGCAGTCACAGAAGAATACACAACGAATGGACACAGAGAGCAAACAACTTGGGGGCGGGGGGGGGGGGGGGAGAAATAAATAAAAAATAAAAAGAAATCTTAAAAAGAAAAAAGAAAGTAGCTAAGCTTCCATTTTTTTAAGGAAGCAGGAAACATACAAAAGCAGCCCACCAAGTTGGGAGACAGATGGGCCATCCCACCCTCCCAGCAAATTGGGACTAGAGCCAAAGAGCTGATGTTCCCACTGGCTCCTGTCCAGCTAGTTCCATGGTCAGCCAGTCCGGCTGAATTGCATTTGTACTATGAATCACAATTGTCATCCACCTGTGGGTTCACTGTATTATGCAGCCCCTAGATTATTCTCTAGTTTTCTTTCACTTGACATTAACATCCCTAGACCACCCTTTTCAGCCACAATTCCATATATAAACCATCTTCTACTCACTATGTGTTACCATCAACTCCATCCATTTCCACATGTTTACAGTAAAGTTCATTAAAATGTCTACATACCTTAAGCAACAGTAGTCCTTCACACCCCTCCTCTTATCACCTAATAACCTCTACTCTAGGTTTTAACTCCATTTGTCCTTTTTTGTCTGGCCTGTCTCACTCAGCATAATGTCCTCAAGATTCATCCATGTTTTCATGTGTCCCAATTTCATTTCTTCTTACTAGAGCATAGTATTCCATTGCATGTATATACCATATTTTGCTCATACATTCATTGGTTGAAGGACACTTGGGTTGTTTCCATCTATTGGCAATTGTGAGTAACGCCGCTATGAACACTGGTGTGCAAATGTCTGTTCGTGTCACAGTTTTCAGTTTTCTGGATATTCCCAGTAGAGGAATGATGGATCACATGGCACCTATACCCAGCTTCCTGAGGAACTGCCAAACTGTCTTTCACAGAGGCTGCACCATTCTACAATCCCACCAACAGCGAAAGTGTTCCTATTTCTCCACATCCTCTCCAGCACTTACAGTTCTCTGCTTTTTTAATAACATCCATTCTATGTGGTGTGAGATGATATCTCATTGTTGTTTTGATTTTCATTTTCCTAATAGCTACTGATATTGAATTTTTTTTCATGTGCTCTTTGGCCATTTGTATTTCTTCTTTGGAGAAATATCTATTTAAACCTTTGGCCCACTTTTAAATTGGATTGCTTGCTCTTTTTTGTTGAGTTGTATGATCTCTTTATATAGAATGGATATCAAACCCTTATAAGATATATGGCTTCCAAATATTTTCTCCCATTGATTGGGCTGGCTTTTCACTTTCTTGATGAAGTCCTTTGAATCACAAAAGTGTTTAAGTTTGAGGAGGTCCCATTTATCCATGTTTTCTTTCGTTGCTCATGCTTTGAGTGTAGTTTAAGAATCCACCACCTACCACCAGGTCTTGAAGATGTTTTCCTACATTTTCCTCTAGGAGCTTTATGGTTCTAGCTTTTATATTTAGGTTTTTGATCCATTTTGAGTTAACTTGTATAAGGTGTGAGATAGGGTCATCTTTCTTTCTTTTAGCTATGGATATCCAGTTCTTCCAGCACCATTTGTTGAAGAGATAGTTCTGCCCCAGCTGACTGAGTTTGACCAGCTTGTCAAATATTACTTGGCCATATATGTGAGGGTCTGTTTCTGAACCATCAATATGCTTCCATCGGTCTATGTGTCTATTTTTATGCCAGTATCATGCTGTTTTTACCAGTGCTGCTAGGTAATATGATGTAAAGTCCAGAAGTGAGAGTCCTCCAATTTTGCTTTTCCTTTTTAAGATGTTGCTGGCTATTTGGACCTTATATTCTTCCAAATAAATTTGATAATTGTGTTTTCCATTTGTTTAAAAATGCTGGTGGAATTTTTATTGGGATTGCATTGAATCTGTATATCAATTTGCGTAGAATTGACATCTTAATGATATTTTGTCTTCCAATCCATAAGCATGGAATGTTTTTCCAATTATTTAGTTCTTTTTCTGATTTCTTTTAGCAACACATTGTAGTTTTCTGAATACAAGTGCTTTACATCCTTGGTTAAGTTTATTCCTAAATATCTGAATCTTTTAGTTGATAATGTAAATGGATTTTTTTCCTCCTGAATTTCTCCTCAGATTTCACATTACTAGTGTATAGAAACACACTGATTTTGCATATTAATCTTGTATCCTAACACTCTACTGTGTGTTTGTTAGCTCTAGAAGCTTTATTGTAATTTTTTGGGACTTTTTAGGTATAGAATCATATCATCTGTGAATAATGAAAGTTTTACTTCTTCCCTTCTGATTTGGATGCCTTTTATTTCTTTTTCTTGCCTGATTGCTCTAGCTAGAAGCTCTAGCATTATATTGAACAACAATGGTGACAGTGGGCATCCTTGTCTTTTTCCTGATCTCAACGGGAAAGCTTTTGGTCTTTCAACATTGACTGCACTGATAGCTGAGGAATTTTCATATGTGGCCTTTATCATGTTGAGAAAGTTTCCTTCAGTTTCTATCTTTTGTAGTATTTTTTATCAACAAAGGATGCCGTATTTTGCCAAATGCCTTTTCTACATCAAATGAGATGATCATGTGATTTTTCTCCTTTGATTTATTAATGTGGTGTATTATGCTGATTGATTTTCCTGTGTTGAACCACCCTTGCATGCCTGGTATAAAGCCCACTTGATCATGATGAGTAATTCAATGTGTTGTTGGATTTGATTAGCAAGTATTTTGTTGAGGATTTTTGCATTCATACTCTTTAGGAAGTGGGTCTTTAATTTCTTCTTTCATAATATCTTTACCTGGCTTTGATATTAGGGTGATACTGGCTTAATAAAATGAGTTTGATAGCATTCCTTCTTGTTCAATTTTTGAGATTGAGTAAGATTGGTATTAAATCTTTGACTGCTTGGTAGAACTCACCTGCGAAACCATTTGGTCCTGGGCTTCTCATTTTGAGGAGTTGTTTGATGACTGTTTCAATCTCTTTACTTGTGAGTGGTTTGTTGAGGTTTTTGATTTCTTCCATGATCAATGTAGGTTGTTTGCACATTCCTAGGAATTTTGTATTTTATTTTTTAATTATCTTTTTTAAAAGTTAATAGATCATACAAAATGTTACATTAAAAAACATAAGAAGTTCCCATATAGCCAACTCCCGACCCCCCACACTGACATCAATTTTTTAAATTGTATTTTTTAAAGATACATAGATCACAAAAAATGTTACTTTAAAAAATATGAGTATGATTAGTAATCGAAGATAATGTGGCATTGGTGTGGAGTAAGTGGCCATGGTGGCTGCTGGGGGTAGGGAATGGGAGGAAGAGATGAGATGTGGGGGCATTTTTGGGACTTGGAGTTGTCCTGGGTGGTGCTGCAGGGACAGTTATCGGACATCGTATGATCTCCCATGGCTCACTGGGTGGAATGTGGGAGAGTGAGGGCTATGACGTGGACCATTGATCATGAGGTGCAGCGGTGCTCAGAGATGTATTCACCAAATGCAATGCGACTGTCTCGTGATGATGGAGGAGATTGTTGTTATGGGGGGAGGAGTGGGGTGAGGGGGGTGGGGGATATATGGGGACCTCATATTTTTTAAATGTAATATTAAAAAAATACATAAAGACAAAAAAATATGAGGTTCCCATATACCCCCACAGACCCCCTCACCCCACTCCTTTAACATCAACAACTTCTTTCATCATTGTGGCACATTCATTGCATTTGGTGAATACGTTTTGGAGCACTGCTGCACCACATGGATAATAGTTTACATTGTAGTTTACACTCTCCCCTAGTCCATTCAGTGGGTTATAGCAAGATATATAATGTCCAGCATCTGTCCCTGCAATATCATTTAGGACAACTCCAAGTCCTGAAAATGCCCCCACATCACATCTCTTCTTCCCTCTTCCTGCCCTCAGCAACTACCATGGCCACTTTCTCCAAATCAATGCTACAATTTCTTCCATTGCAAGTCACAATAGTTCCATAATAGAATATCAGTAAGTCTACCCTCATCCATATTTTATTCCTCCATTCTGTAGACCCTGGGATGGTGATGTCCATTACACTTCTATATTGAGAGGGGGCTTAGATTCCACATGGATAATGGATGCAATTCTCATTCCTAGGATTTTTAAAATTTCATCTGAATCGTCTAGCTTGTTGGCAAACAGTTGTTCATAGTATCCTCGTATGTACTCTTTTATTTCTGAGGGGTCAGTAATAATGTCTGCATTTTCATTTTTTATTTTGTTTGTATCTTCTCTCTTTTCTTTTGGTCAGGCTAGCTAAGTGTTTGTCAATTTTGTCAATCTTCTTGAAGAATCAGTTTTTGGTTTTGCTAATTCTATTTTTTTTTTTGCTCTCAATTTCATTTATTTCTGCTCTGATCTCTTTTATTTCATTCCTTCTGTTTGCTTTGGGAGTAGTTTGCTGTTCCTTTTCTAGTTCCTCCAGCTGTGTAATTAGGTCATTGATTTTTATTTATTTATTTATTTATTTATTTATTTTATTTTATTTTTTAAATTCATTTTTAAAAAATATTACATTAAAAAAATATGAGGTCCCCATTCACTCACACTGCCCCACCCCACCACTCCCCGCACAGCAACACTCTCCTCCATCATCATGACACATCCATTGCATTTGGTGAGTACATCTCTGGGCATCACTGCACCTCATGGTCAATGGTCCACATCATAGCCCATACTCTCCCACGTTCCATCCAGTGGGCCATGGGAGGATCTACAATGTCCGGTAATTGTCCCTGCAGCACCACCCAGGACAACTCCAAGTCCTGAAAATGCCTTCACATCTCATCTCTTCCTCCCATTCCCCGCACCCAGCAGCCACCATGGCCATTTTTCCACACCAATGCCACATTAGGTCATTGACTTTAGCTCTTCTTTTTTCATGTAAGCATTGAGGACTATAAATTTCTCTCTCAGCATTGCCTTTTCTGCATCCCATAGGTTCTGATATGTTGTGTTCTCATTTTCATTTGTCTTGAGATATTTATTGATTTGTCTCACAATTTCCTCTTTGAACCACTGATTAAGAGTGGGTTGTTTAATCTCAATATATTTGTGAATTTTCCCTTTTTCTTCCTCTTGTTAATTTCCGACTTTATTCCATTATGATCAGAGAAAGTACTTTGTATAATTTCGATCTTTTTAATTTATTGACATCTGCTTTGTGACCCAACATATGGTCTATCCTGGAGAAATATCCATGATCACTTGAGAAGAATATATATCCTGCTGTTTTGAGCAGCAATGTTCTGTATATGTCTATTAGGTTTAGTCCATTTATCATATTATTCAAGTTCTCTGTTTCTTTATTGATTCTCTGCCCAGATGTTCTATCCAATGCTGAGAGTGGTATATTGAAGTCTCCAACTATTACTGTAGGGTTATCTATTTCTCCCTTCAGTTTTGCTAGTGTTTGCCTCATGTATTTTGGGGCATCCTGGTTAGGTGCATATACATTTATGATTGTTATTTCTTCTTGGTGAATTGCCCCTTTTATTAATATATAATGTCCTTCTTTGTCTCTAATAACACTTGTGCTTTTAAGTCTATTTCATCTGATATAAATATACTTACTCAAGCTTTTTTTTTTTTGTTATTGCATGTGTGGAATATCTTTTTCTAGCCTTTCACTTTCAATCTATTTGTATCCTTCAGTCTAAGGTGAGTCTCTTGCAGATAGCATATAAATGACTCATGTTTTCTTATCCATTCTGCCAGTCTATGTCTTTTGATTAGGGAGTTTAATCAATTAGCATTCAATGTTATTACTGAAAAAGCAGTTTTTGTTTCATCCATTTTTACCTTTGGGTTTTATCTGTCATGTTTTATTTTTACCACTCCTTTTACACTTTTATGTTATAATCTTCATGTCTAGATTCTCTTCCAAGACTCCCTCTCCTGTCATTTGTTTTCAGGTTGTAGCACTCCCTTTAGCTTTTCTCACAAAGCAGGTCTCTTGGTTACAAACTCTCTCAGTTTCTGTTTATCTGTGAATATTCTAAACTCATCCTCAATTTTTTTTACATTTTTTCTTTTTTTAAAAATTAAAGTTAATAGATCACAAGGAATGGTAAATTAAAAAACATTAAAAAAAATATAAGAGGTTCCCATATAACCCACTCCCCATCCCCACCACATCATTTTTGTAAATTGTATTTTTGAAGATATATACATCACACAAAAAAGTTACACTAAAAAATATGAGGTTCTTGTATACCCTCCACCCCCCCCCACTCCACTCCTCCCACACCAACAGCTTGCCTCATCATTGCAGCACACTCATTGCACTTAGTGAACACATTTTGGGGCACTGCTGCACTACACAGATAATAGTTTACCCTGTAGTTCACACTCTCCCTCAGTACATTCAGTGGGTTATGGCAGGATATATAAAGTCCAGCATCTTACCCTGCAATATTAAGGACAACTCAATATCCAAAGAATGCCCCCACATCACAACTCTTCTACACTTTCCCTGCCCTCAGCAACTACTGTGGCCACTTTCTCCACCTTGATGCTAAAATTTCTTCTATTACTCGTCACAATAGTTTTATAGTAGAATATTAGTAAGTCCATTCTAGTCCATATTTTATTCCTCAATTCTGTGGACCCTGGCATAGTGATATCCTCTCCACCTCTAGATCAAGAGGGGGCTTAGATTCCACATGGAGGCTGGATGCAATTCATCTGCTTACAGTTGTAGGCACTCTTGATTCCCTGGTGTGATAGTTGACTATCTTCACCTCCCTGTTAGCTGACCTAGGTAAGACCAACAAACCAGAGAGTAGGAGTCGCCACTCTGCTGAGGCTCAGGGCCCAGATGGCACATGGGCAGTCCAGAGATTCAAGTCTCCTGAGTATGGACCATCCCTAGCACCAACCACAGGTTCAGTAAAAGTGACAGAAGAGGCATGTGGAGAAAAGTCACATCTGAGTCCAGCTCTGTCACACTCAGGAGCACAAATTCCAAAGTAGGGCCTCTGACATGGCACAAATCTCCAAATCCATCTGCCATAGCTATCTACCCTGTGGATCTCTGTAGCCTTCAGGAGAACCAGTAGCTAGGGTTGTATCTATTTTGACATTTTCTGGGGTCCTGCTGAGGTGTGTGTAAGTGCAACCCCTCTGATGACTTCCTGACTCTTTCTGGAGGACTCTTAGCCATATCAACTCATTTGTCTTTGCCATTTCCCCCTTTTATTCAAGGTCAAAGAGCAGTTTTTAACACTTGATCCAACATGTAGGCTGAGATATTCTGCTGGTCTGAGTTGACCCTTTTATTCGAGGTCTCTTTCTAGTTGCTTCTCCAGTTAGTGATTGGCAGTAATCCTTCAGCACCAGGGAGGCTCATCCCCAGGAGTTATGTCCCATGTTGGGGGGAAGGTAATGCATTTACATTCTGAGTTTGGCTTAGAGAGTGGCCACATTTGAGCAACAGGGAGCTCTCAGGAGGTAACTCTTAGGCACCCTACAGCTCTAGACCTAGTTCATATTTCAGATGCACAGGCTACTAAGCATAGTCATCAGTATCAAGGGCTCATTATTGGACCATCCTTCTTTGCTGATCTTTGCCATTGCACTTGGGTCACCCTCACTTTTGACAGACAATCTTGCTGGATATATGATTTTTGGCTGGCTGTTTTTCTTTTGCAGTATCTTAAATATATCATACTACTGCCTTCTTGCCTTCATGGTTTCTGATGAGAAATTGGCACTTAATCTTATTGGGTATCCCTTGTATGTTATGCATCACTTTTCTCTTGCTGCTCTCAGAATTCTCTTTCTTTTTGGCATTTGACACTCTATTATGTGTCTCAAAAGTGGTCTATCAGGATTTATTCTGATGGGTGTACATTGTGCTTCTTGGGCATGGATATCTATGTCCTTCAATAGATTTGGGAAATTTTCTACCATTATTTTTTCAAATATTCCTTCTGCCCATTTTCCCTTTTCTTCTCCTTCTGGGACACCCATGATGCATATATTTGCACATCTCTTGCCATCATTTAGTTTGCTGAGATTCTGTTCAATTTTTTCCTATTCTTTCCTTCATCCATTCTTTAGTACGTTTACTTTCAGAGGCCAAGTCTTCGTGTTCACCAATCCTTTCTTCTGTCTCCTCAAATCTGCTGTTATATGCCTCCAGTCTATCTTTTATTTCATTTATTGTGCCTTTCATTCTCATGAGATCTGCTATTTTTTCTATGTATGTTTTCAAATTCTTCTTTGGGTTTTCCCAGTGTCTTCTTCATACCTTTAATCTCTTTAGGCATCTCATTAAATTTATTAGGGAGATTTGTTTGAACATCTATGATTAGTTGTGTCAACTCCTTTAGGTCATCTGGAGGCTTATCTTATTCCTTTTACTGGGCTATTTCTTCCTGTTTCTTGGTATGGATTTTAATTTTTTGTTAGTGTCTTGGCATCTGGCTTACTAGATGTATTTTTTCTGGGTGCAGTTTCCCTCTTTAGTTTAGGGTTTTCTTTCCCTTTCTCCCTTGCTGGTTGGACAGTAGGAGCTGAGGATATAGTTGGTATGTAAGCTGTGGAGGCTGAAGCTACCCATGTTGGCCCAGGAAATGATGAAGCTTCTTCACCTTTCTCCTTTGCCAGGGGTAGGTACAGAGCTGCAACCATTTGTAATAACCCAAGTCGTGCATGCCAAGACCATCTGCAGTTGCCAGAGAGACTGATAAAGCTTCATGCCCCTTCCTCCCCTGCCTGGGGCAGGGATGGAGCTGTAGGTGTGGGCAGCTATATATGCCATACAGGTCCAAAATGATCACAGTTGCCCAGGTAGACTGATGTAGCACCAGCCCATCTTCTCTCCTGCCAGGGGTAGGGATGAACCCTCTGAAGTGCCCAACAATCTAATCTGTGAATATTCCTGCAGTTGCCCTGAGAGGCTGAGGGACTATTGACCTTTCTGCCCTTTAGGGCATGGGGATGGAACCACAGGTGCCTAACAGTTCACTCCCTGTAGACCAAAAGTGCCTACTGTTACCCAGAGAGGCTGAGGAAACACCAGTCCCCTCCTATCCTATTAGGGGATGGGGAGAATCCGCAGTCACCCAACAGTTCAATCTGAAATGCTAAAAGTGCCTGTCATTGGCTGGAGAGGCTGAAGAAACATCAGCCCCTTTCTATCCTATTAGGGGGTGTTGGTGGATTCACAAGCACCAAACAGTCCAGCCATACAGGCTTAAAGTACTTGTCATTGTCCAGAAAGTCTGAGGAAACATCAGTCCCCTCCTATCTTATTGGGGGGTGGGGTGGATCCACAGGAACCCAACAGTCCAGTCTGTGCAGGTCTAAAGTGTCTGGTATTGCCTGGAAAGGCAGAGAAAAAAATCAGCCCCCTTCTATCCTATTTGTGAGTGGGAATGGAGCTAAGGTGTCATATTTTTCAGTCTGTGTGGTCCAAAACACCTGTAGTTACCCAGAATGGCTGGGGAAACATTGCCTGCCTCTTGTCCTATTGGTGGAGGTGGAGTCACAGGTGCCCAAAAGAGGAGTTCGTGCAGGCCAAAAGCACCCGCAGTTGCCCTGAGAGGCTGAGGAAACACCAACCCCCTTCTATCCTATTGGGGGTCAGGGATGGAGCTACAGGTGTCCAAGTATCCTGTCTATTTAGGCTGAAATTGCCTGAAGCTAACCAGAGAGGCTGAAGAAACACCAGCTCCCTCTTATCTTATGGGGATGGAGGGGTGGAGATGGAATCAAAGGGGCTTAACAAACCAGTTCACGCAGGCCAAAAGCACCTGCAGTTGCCCAGAGAAACCAAGGAAACACAGCTCCTCTCCTATCCTATCGGGGTTCAGGGATGGAGCCCCAGTTTTCTGACTATTCAGTCTGTGCAGGCTGAAAGTATCTGCAATTTCCTGGAGAGGCTGGTGCAAGTCCTGCCAGTTTCCTCCCTGCCAGAAGTGGGGCTGGAACCTAGGCTAGGACTGCAATCCAATCTGGGTGGAAAGAAGCTGGTCCCTACTGTCACTGTGATTTTTAATTAGCCCCACCTCTCCTCATGTGGGGGGCAGAGTTAAAATGGTGGCTACTGGCCTCTTTTTTACTTGAACAAGTTCAAACTTTAGCTGTTCTTTTTTTTCTTTTTAATTCATTTTTTAAAAAAATATTACATTCAAAAAATATGAGGTCCCCATTCACCCACACCGCCCCCACCCCACCACTCCCCCCACAGTAACACTCTCCCCCATCATCATGTCACATCCATTGCATCTGGCGAGTACATCTCTGGGCATCGCTTCACCCCATGGCCAATGGTCCACACCATAGCCCACACTCTCCCACGTTCCATCCAGTGGGCCATGGGAAGACATACAATGTCTGGCAATTGTCCCTGCATTTAGCTGTTCTTAAGATCATACTTTAGCCCGCTGAATTTACTAATCAGTAGCTGAAGTCAGTGGCCAACTGTCTCTTCCTCCTTGTTTTTGGGAAATGGAACTTCCAACTCCAGCTATGGAACAGCTCCTGAGGCAGCTTGCACTACCAGTGGAGGATGGGCACCTACCTCTGTATGTGGACTGCTCTAGTTATGAATCTTTTCTGCAGATGGGCAGTCTCCTCCTCTCATTCTTTCAAGTATGTTGCAGGATGTTCTGGTCTCCTAGGGTCCCTAAACAATTGCTTTAGATAGCTCTGTGTGATTACTAACTGTCCTATATGATGAGCTAACTCTTGGAGTGCCTTACTCTGCCACCATCTTGCCTCACCTCCTCCATGCAACTTTTAAAATAATTGAGATATTGGCCCAGTTACACCACTCTTGGGAATTTAGCTAGAGGAAATCATTTAAAAGGAAAAAAATTCTCTATGTACAAAGAAGCTTGCGTATAGCAGTGAGTCTAGAAGGGCAAAAAGCCTGAAAACAACCTAATGTTCAACAGTGACAAAAAGAGCTACTAACAATTTGTTGAAACTTTACTATGTGCCAGGCCCTCTATGTACATGATCTTATTTTATTCTCACAAGAGCTACATGAGATAAATACTAACATTATCCCCAGATATAGGAGGCCCAGAAATGTGACTGCCTACATTTCCTCCACAACTTTGCACACAATTTCAGGAAGTTCATGCCTTTCTGCCCCACACCCCCAAGTTGAGAACCACACAGTTCTAGTCCAACTTCCTCTTCTTTCAAATGGAGAAACTGAGTTTCAGAGAGGGGAAGTGACTTTCCAGCAGGTTAGGAGAGAGCCAGGACTAAACCCAAGTTTCCTTAGTCATCATCGCATGCTTGTCCTACCTTACACTGCTTTCCTTTAGCCTTGTGAAGAACTTTACAGCAAGGAGAGCCCACCATCCAGTGTGACCCTAGCATTCCATAAGGCCTGTAAAGGGGACAGCTGTTTCACCTGGTATGCTCATATTGGTTAACAAGTCTCTAGCTATAACTGACAGCCAACAGGATAAATTTTGGTGCTGAAACTTTAAAAGTCAGGAGGTTAGGAAGAAGCAGCACCAATTTCTCCACCAATCTACAAGAGGCCTGAGTGTGAGGAGTGGCAGGCACTTCTGCAGACTGAAGGCCAAAGTGGATGTCAAAGAAGCACAGCTTCTAGCTATCTGCTGACCTTGACATGCCACTGTTCCCTCTAGGGGCACTTCTACACTGCGCAAGGTTTGGCCTATTCAATATATTGAAGAGTTTTCTAGCTTGAATAATCTGTAATTCAAAGATTCTGGGGCGGTAAACATGGAGAAAAAAATTGGTCGACCCACCTATTTCCCATGCTGCAGCCAACCTCCTTTCTTTTCTGGTTCCAGGCACTCTGGGAGCTACAGGTGAGGGTGCAGACAAGGCCAAGTCCACACCACACACAACCAGTCCTGAAAGTGACACAGAAATGGCATCAAGAAGCCCTTAATCTCTCAAGGGGCAGACCCCAAGTTCTTAAGGAATATGTGCTTTGCCAAGAGACATAACAAGAAGGGCCTGAAGAAGATGCAGACCAACAATGCCGAGTCCATGAAGGCATGTGCAGAGGCCATCAAGGACCTTGTCAAGCCAAAGGCAGTCAAGACCAAGATCTCCAAAGAGCGGCAGCCACAAGCTCAATCCACTTGCCTACATTTCCCACTCCAGGCTTGGGAAGGGTGCTTGTGCCCGCCTTGCCAAGGGTCTCAGGCACTGCGGACCAAATTCCAAGGAAAAGGATCAAACCAAGGCCCAGGCTCTGGCTCCAGCTCCGGCTCCTGGTCAGGGTTCTAAAGGTGCCCAGGCCCCCACGAAGTCTCTTGAGCAAAGTCCTCTGTCTGCCAATGTTAGGATGGAAGGACAGGTGTGACCCCTGGGCTGCTATCTGCATGGGGCCCAGGTCCTCCTGTGCTATTTATATAAATACACCTGAGGCAGGAAAAAAAATCAGTTGAGGCATTTGGGTCCTAGAATTATGGACAAAATAAAATTTAAAAAAAAATGCCTTATATAATAGTATAATTGATCATGAAGAAAACGCAGTTTAAAGGGATGAAAAATCTCTAACAGGAATCTGAGAAGATCCTTTAAGCACTCCTTATGTAGTCATTTTAGGTAAAGTTCAACAAAATTGTTTCCTTTATTTCCACTTCAGACTCATCCTTAAGTAAGGAAGGTGAATTATGGTGGCTGGACTTCTAAATAATGTGGCCAGAAAATGGAACAGTAATACAATGGGAAGTGCAATTTATCTTGAGGCAGAGGGGGTGGCCCCAGAGAATAGTTTTCATTTCATTTCATCAATCAAATAACTATCATATTCTTCCTACTTGACCCTGTTAATGCCACAAGGAGCCTTGACTAGAAACATCTTGGGGAACATATGAGGAAAAACAAAAGCAGGGAAAACTCATGGTGGGGTGGAGGTTAACTTTTCTTTTTAAGGTGGCATTTAAATTTGGTTCCTACAAACAAGCAGGCCTGGAATTTCTGAGCACACCCACCTGCTGTTTCTCTGCCTGTCAGGGTGCCACAACTAGTCCAGCACACTAGCTCACCAGTGCTCTAACCTGCCTCATGGGGAGAAGAAAGAGGAAGAGTTGCTGCTGGGGGAGGAGTGGGCAAGGGCTGGTGTTAAGATGGAAGCAAAGAGGTAAAGGAGCAGCCCATCAAAAACCACCATCGCCACCCTCCTTTATTGCCACATATAACCTTTGCAGTCCCAGCGGCTAATGCAAAGAACGAGAACTGCAAAGGCACAAAATCATGGGCCTCTGCCCCTCTTTCCCAACAAACAACCTTAAAGGGCACTGCCCTCAGCTGGTCAAATAAGTTTTTCACAGTTTACCTTTCTTTTGCTCAGGTTCTTGTACCACAATCACTGAGAGGAAGCAGGTGGGATGGGGAGAATATCTGAGAAATTGTAGCTACAATGTAGCTCCTCCGTCAGTTTTCCACCCAAACTCACAATTAGATTCTGAGTGAAAATGTATTGTCCAAACATGGAATATTTATAAAAATTGAGATTGATAATAAGCTTATGTATCGCTCCTATAATTTTTGGTACTGAGTTTTTTTTAAAAAAATAAAGCTATTACCATAAATACCATGATAGTACTAATTTCAATGAGATCTGTTATAGATAAAGGAAATAATTTTAGTTCTGCTTCTGGCTATGAAATATTTACAATATGTTCACTGGGGTGTTATTTACTTTATCTCTTTTTCCCTTCTATGGTAAAAAGTAACTTACAAAGAGAAAACTGCACAATATATATGTGTAGTTTAATAAATTATTATAAAGTGAGTCTCTATGTAAACACCATCCACGTCATATATGCGATTACTGCCAGGATTCCTCAAAGCTTCTGGTGTTTCCCTGCCTGATCTCAGTCACATTCCTCTCCCAAAGAGAAAGACTCCATCCCTGCATTTGTGATCATCCTTCCTCACATTTCTTTACGGTTTTATTATCCTATGTATGCAACTGTAAATGACAGAGTTCAGTGTTGATTGTTATTTATATGAACAGAATCATTAGGTATGTCTGTATTATTTCTAGCTTCTTTCACTAGATATTACATTTGTAAGATCCATGCCTATTAGTCTGTGCAGGAGTACTTTGTACATTTTCACTGCTGAAACAATATTCCATCGTATGACTATATTGTGATTTACTTATGCATTCCAATGAGAGTGGAAATTTGTGTTGTTTCCCGTATTTGGAATTGAATGATAAAAAGCAAACACTACACATAAAAACTTGTGTGATGCAACCAAAGCCATATGTAGAGGGATATGTGGAGTGTGAATTGCATATATTAAAAAGCAGATAGCTGAAAATTAAGAGGTTAGAAAAAGAACAGCAAAATAAGCTCCAAGAAACTAGAAGGAAGCAATAAAGTTAAAGGCAGAAATCAATGAAATAGTAAACCAGCATATAGTGAAAGGATCACAAAACCAGAAGCTGGTACTTTGAAAACCTAACAAAACTGGTAAAACTCTGGTGAAACTGGTCAAGAAAACAAGGGAGAAGGCCACTAATCTCAGGAAAGAAAAGGCAGAAATAATAAAAAATGACACAGACATCAAAAAGATAATAAGAGGATATTATGGGGGAACTGGCTATCCACACAGCATCAAAGTAACACCCTATACATACAAAGGGAAAAAGGGACCTCACAGTGCAGCAATCTGAAAGACATTACCCTGACCAAACGATCCAAGTTCACATCACCAGTAGTGAGACAGACCGACATCATTTATCTCCTGATATCAGGCACTGAGCAGGGCATCACCTGTGCAGTATTCCTGCTGAAAATGTTGATCTGAATCTAATTAGGAGGAAACAATCTGCCAAATCTAACTTGAGACACTTTTTGCAAAACAACTTGTCTGGACTCTTCAAAATTGTCAATGTCATGCAAGACAAGAAATTTAAAAAGTCTGGGAGATGGTTCTAGTTTGAAGGACACTAAAGATACATGACAACTAATGCAATGCAAAATTTTTGGAAACAATTTTTTAGAAGGAAGCTCTATCAAGGACATTATTAGGACAATCACATTTTTGTATGTGGATCGTATATGAGACAACTATATTGTTTCAATGTTAAATTTCTGAGTGTGGTCACTGCATTATGGTTTTGTAGGAGAACATTCTTTTTTTCACTTATTATTTTTATTCTTTAAAGCAGATGTAGGTTTAGAGAAAAACCGTGCATAAAATACAGTTTCCATATAACCCATCCCACAGTTACCCCAATTTTTGTTTTGCATTAGTGTGGTACTTCTGCTACAACTGATGAACCAATATTATTATATTAAAGTCCATAGTTTACGTTAGGATTCACTCTGTGTTGTACAGGAGAATGTTTTTTCTTGAAGGATACATGCTGAAGTATTTAGGGATGATGTGTCAATGTCAGCAAGTAACTCAAATGATTCAGCAAGAAATAAAAACATACAGGAGGCAGGAAGGTGAACAAGTGTTGAATTCAGGTAAAGGATAGATGGATGTTCATTGCATCATTCTGTGAATTTGAAATTTTTCAAAATAAAATTTGGGGAAAAGTGAGATATTATGAACAATTTATAGCAAATTATTTGAAAACTTAAAGAAAAACATAGCTTGCCAAAACTGACTCAAGAAAGAAGAGCAAATTTTAATTGCCCCATAACCGTTAAAGAAATGTATCAGTAATTGAAATGCTTTTTTAGAAGCAGTTTTATTGAGATATATCCATGTACCACACAATCCACCCAAAGTGTACGATCAATGGCCTTTAGTACACAAAACCTCCAGGCTCAGATGGCTTCTCCACTGAGTTCTAAGAAACTTCCTAGGAAGGAATATTTTTGATTTGTCACAAACACAAGAAAATAGAAAAGGAATGAATACTTCACAACCTCATCCATTTTATGAGGAAGGAATAACCCTGACACCAAAGCCTGTCAAGGAGTTTAGAGAAAGGAAAATTGCAGGTCAATCACCTGCTCATGAACATAGGTGGAAAAAGCAGAGAGAGAGTATTGCAAGCTAAGCCTTACCAAATATAAAAAGGAAAACACATATCACATGACTAAATTGGATTTATCCCAGGAATACAAATTTAACTTTTAATATCAGAAAAGTAAGTAATATAATTATGCACATTAATGTAATAGAAGAGAAAAATCTTATGCATAAGAAGTATTTAGTAAAATTCAACATCCAGGCAATTCCACACATGTACATGACTGTTTAGTAATAAAATAAAAATACATATATTTAAAAACGTGGGGCAAAACAACTTTCAGAACTTATTTAGAGGCAGCAGAACCTAATTTTATTACCTCAACTGTGGTATCTTGTATTATGTACCCCAGGAAAAAAACATATTTTTAATCTTAACCCAGTCACATGGGTGTGAATTCATTTAAAATAGGATCTTTTGAAGATGTTGTCCTTAGTTAAGGTGGAACCCAGGTGGATGAAGTTGGGTCTTAATCCTATTACTGGAGGCTTTATGAAGAGAAAGTCACTTGGAATATAAGCAGGAAGTCAACATAACCCAGAGCAAAAAGGAAAAGATATTGCCAAGTGATGGGAAAGCAAAGGAATCCAATTGCCAACCAGCCCAAATACTATGGATCCCAGAAGGAAGCAAGCTTTCAAGCCTCTGAAACAATGAGACAATAAATTTCTGTTGTTAAGGCAACCCCCCCCCAAATTCAACATCTATTTGTGAAGTATTTTTAAAGTTTTTATGAACGCATACTGTTGTGTAACCACCACTATAAGCAAAATATAAAACATTTGCCTCAGCCCTCAAATTCCTTAATGCCCCAAGGAGCACATAAACTACCCCAAAAGTAAATAATGGAGCATCAGTTGTAACAAACGTACCGCTCTAAAGCAAGATGTTAGTAATAGGGGAAACTTTAAGTGGGGAGAGAAGGGATATATGGGAAATCCCTGTACTATCTGCTCAATTTTCTGTAGACCTAAAAACTGCTTTAAAATATAAAGTCTGTTAATTAAAAAAAATAATGGTAATAGAACTGAACTGTATTATATCAAAGGACCATTGTCTGGGGAGACAATATGGTATAAGAAGCCAGGTTCATATTCTGCCACTCTATCACTTCCCAGTTATGCGATCTTTGACAAGTGGTTCATATTTCTGGATGCCTGTTTTACCAACTTAAATGAAAATAACAATAGTACCTACCCCAAAGGGTTGTTGTAAATGTTGCATGAGTTAATGTTTTATAGTCTTAGAATAATGACACACAGTGCTCAATAAGTTAGACATTATTTCTTACATATTTCTGTGATGAACCGAATGAAGGTACTCAGGATGTGTGATTTGTAAGGGACATCAACTTAATATGGACTGTAATGTTCTGAACAGGAGTACATTTCAAAATCCCTTTGATTCCATTTCACAAACATTTTTGAAAACCCAACTGTGTAACCAGGTACTATACGGTGGTTTGCAGTAGATATATGACTAAGTTACACAAACTTCCTATGAAGAAATCTGTTTCTGTCCGCAAAGATGTTGCAGAGATGTATACTAAAACCTGGTGGGAAAAAAAGAGTAGTTAAACCCTTCTCCAAACCCCCACACCCT
Source organism: Dasypus novemcinctus (assembly GCF_030445035.2). Lineage (NCBI taxonomy): Eukaryota > Metazoa > Chordata > Mammalia > Cingulata > Dasypodidae > Dasypus > Dasypus novemcinctus. Next base: position 79,371,360 of record NC_080704.1, read on the forward strand.
GGCAAACACTGATCCCTATAGTTTTGCCTTTGCCAGAATGTAATATAAATACAATCATATAGTATGCGGTCTTTGAGTAAGGGGTTTTTTATTAGATGGCAATTTTTAATCCCTGAAAAGACAAAGTGATTATTAGAAATGTTAGGATAGCAGTTACTTCCTGAGGAGTAGAGAGGAGGGTATGTTTGGAGTAGGGTAAACTGGAGGGTTTTTACAGTACTGGCAAAATTCTATGACTTTTCTTTTCAGGTACTGGGACTGGGAATTGAACCTGGGACCTCATATATGGGAGGCCAGGGCTCAACCACTGAGCTACAATGGCTCCCAAAGTCCTATGTCTTAATCTGAGTGGTGGTTATGAGGACTTCAACACTGCACAACCACAGGGGCACCCTTCACTCTGTAATCACGCAAATGGTGCACCCTGGAATCATGCAGGTATAGTTCACATGGCCAATCCTGGAAGCCCCTAGATACCTGGCTGTATCTGGCACAATGAGGACAGGTAAGAGGGATCAGACTCTGGAGGGCAGTAATTAATTCCTGTTGAAAGGGAAGAGGAATAGCAGTGATGAACAGGAACTAAGAAAACAAAAGAAGAGGAGATTAGGAAAGACCATGAAGAGGTAAGGGAAAGGAAGGAAATGCTAATGGGCAGGGCACAACCTACATGGTGCGGAGATCCAGGGAGCTACGGTGAACCTGACCGCAGGGCCCCTGATAGAAGCTGGCCTGGCTCCCCCAGAGAGAAGGCAGAACACGGAATGCAAGAGGCACTTTATACTTTAAAACAGCATATCCCTACACCATTCCTGTCCCCCAACACAAAGAGGGCAGACCATGGAATATGAGAGGTACTTTAATTTGAAACTGCTGTGATCTGGGGTGGGAGGAGTGGGGGGAGAAAAATGACGGGAAAGAGAGAAAAATCCAGTGGTGGTAGAACAGGAGGAAACCAGCTTGGCCATAGTTCCTGGGCTTGAAAGGTACCAGCTACTCCTCTGGCTTGGGGATGCTGGGTTCAACCTGTCAAACAGAAGAGAGTCAGGGAAAAGGCACAAGCCAGCCCGAGCCAGCCCATAGGCCCCCTGAATCACCAAGCCTGAGGAAGGGGTATGGTATGTGTAACACTCACGTCAAAGGGTCTGGAACTTGTCAGTGAGGCTCTGCAAGGCCGCTGAAACAGAGAAAGGCATAACCAGGCACTCTAGACATAGGAGTATGGAAACCCTTCTCCTGGTTCCTGTGGGGAAGAGCTGAACCCTGCAACTTGAAACCCCCTCCAAGCCCTATCCAAACAGCCTTGGGACTGACTCACCAACCCATCACCTGAATTAAGTGCAGAAATATTTCCTAAATGGGAACATAATGTACCAGTGGATCTCACACTTTGGTGTGTATCACAGCAATTCAGAACTAATTAAAAAACAAAACAAAAAGACCACAGGACTATACAGCACAAAAAGGGAACCCTAATGTAAACCATGGACTATAGTTAATAGTACAATAATAGTATTTCATCAATTGTAACAGATATATCACACTAATAATGGAGAGGGGTAAAAGGGAACTCTGTATACTCTATTTTTAAAATGCATACCCCACACCAAGTGACAGTTAAAGGGAAAATAAATGAGGTTATCTTCAAACGTCCTAAGGGAAGAAGACCTTTAGACTGTGCAGTGTTGGCAAAGTGTACCTGTACTTCTGAGAAACCATTCCTATTCATACACCTACCTAGACACAAATGTAGAGGAAGCTCCAGGTCAGGCCTGTGAGGTCCTACACCCACAGGAATGTTGGTCTCTGTGAGGCAACCTGCACCAGCAACCCATCCCATCCCTGTGTTCTGCACTACATACCCTAGTTGGCCCCTGGCAGAGGTTCATCATACCAAGTTGATGTTTAAGGTCATCAATTTCTTTCTGTCGCATGAGGCACTAGTCCAGTACATACCAGAGAAAGAGAAAGTATTAGTATTTTCCTGCCAACTCTCTCCCTTCTAACCGTACTTCCCAAAGCCCAGTGGCTAGGCTGGAGTGAAATCCTCAGTGGAAAGCAGGTGCTCTCCTCCCATGGGGTGGGGGAAGCAGGATGGGTAGCAGTGGGGCAGGGTGGATAAGTCAGTTTAATCTGGACTCACATCCCACCATCTAGATTGGAGTTGGGTTTCTAGGAACCAGAGAGAACTTTACCCCAGGGCAGCCCTGTGCTCCAGGTGGTTGCTGTTGCCTTTCCTGTCTTGGGGGAAGGTCAAGGGGCTCCTGGTGACCTGAAAGAGAACATAAAATCCAGCTGCTAGGCCTAAGAGTGAGGTAGAAAGGACTTAGCGGAATCTAAAGTGAGGCAGCACCACCCTCTACTGGCAGTAAGTTGCCCTTGCTCTGTCCAGCAGTTGCAGCCTTCCCTCTGGGCCTGCCCTCCCTGTTGTCCAGTCTCGGATCATCAGAGACTGTGGCCCCAGCCACTCCCTGGGATGAGCAGTTTCTAAACAGGCTCTAACACAACTCACCCCCACTGGCCAGACACTATACAGAGGACAATTTGGCTTAAGGTCAAATTGTCTATACCTTGTTTCTTGCGGTAGAGCTAATGGGTAGGCAAAGAGGACTGAGATCAGGGCTGAGGAGCCAGGACTGATAGAGCCAGAATTTACTCTTTGCATCACCTTTACTTACATACCCTACATACCAAACCCACCAGACTCACCTGAGTGTGCAGGCCCTCTGGGACTCATGCCTCCGTGGCTCAGGGCCAAGGACTGTGAGCCTCCTGGAACTTGGGGTCTCCTGGTCTTGGGGTCTACACTGCTGAATTCGCCATGATGCATGGACAGGCAAGATATGCCTGGCCTTTTTGTTGGAAGCTAAAAAAAATTTTTTTTTAACTATTTGGGATATATTTGTGTATGTGTACAAGTATGCAAGGGCTAGGATGAGGCAAGAAAACAGTGAGGAATTAAGAGTCTAATCTCCTTACCATTTTCTTCCTCAGTCAGCCTCGGACCAGGAGGCAGAGCTGAGCAAGAAAGAACAGAGTGGGAGTAAGAAAGCTTAGGCTCCTTCAAGAAAGGCTTGGAAAACAGCTTGGAAGTAGGAATTAGGGAGCTGATGAACTTGAACACTAAAGCCTGCAGCTCATCCTCTAAGGGGTTGGCCAATCAAAGGCATTTAACAGCACTACCTTCTTTCCCAGCCACTCTCTGGAGAGAAGGCCAAAAATGTGCAGTGTTCAGAAGAGTGCCTGGCACATATTCAGTGCTCTCTTCATATTTTCTCCTACTAAAATGATTTGGCATCCTAATAACTCCAGGCAACGAATGCCAACAGCTGAGGAAAGAGAAGAGGGTATATGTATGAAGATGCATATGTTGAAGGTGTGGATGGGGGTGAGGGGGTGAAAGGAGTAGGATGGCTCACTCACTTGGCCCCTTGGGACTGGATCTCTGCTTTGGTCATTATCTTCTCCTGTTACCAGCTCAGAATTCCTTGGCCTGCATACCACAGGTTTCTTCCCAGCATTACCATGTTTGGACTGTTTGGTTCCCGAATGGACCAAGGAGTATTTCCTGGATCTCCCAAGCATTGGAAGACCAGAGATTGGGGGGAAGGTGGCTGGAGCCAGGATGCCTCCTGAGACTCTCTGCCCCCATGTAGGAAAGGCCTGGGATTTTCTCCCCAGGGTAACTTTGGAGGTACCACTGCTGGATTTCTTCTCCTGGGCCACCTTCCTCTTAGGGGTGGCACGGGGCAGGCTGCCTGCAACAGCAGCTCCTGGATGGCTGGGCCTGCTGCCTGTCTTTGCAGAGACCACACTATGCATTTTCTTAGATGAAGAGAGCTCAAGCTCCCCAACAGGCTGCCACTCAGTGGCCAGCACCAACCCACGAGAAATAGAAGCCTGGAAAGAGCTTGGCACATGAAAGATGTTCTTCCTGACTTGCGGCTTCAAGTGTCTGGATGTGTCCCCAGGATCCTCCAGGTTGCTGGGCACTGTTTGGCTGCCTTCTTTGGGGTAAATGTTCACCTTCATCATCTGCATCTCACTGAATTCATCTGATGACTCAGTGTGGTAAAGGGCGCTGGCCATGCCTTCTGTTGAGGGCCGCAGGAGATCTTCAGGGATATTAAGCTGACTCTTCGGGCCTTTTCTAGAGTTTCCCCAGGACCGGCCTCCTGGAGAAGCCTGCTGCAATTCCTCACAGCTAGGGGAAGGTGCGCTTCTACCACTGGGACTTTCGTCTAGGTCTGCCCACATGCTGGACATATGAAGGGCCCTGTTTTTCTGGGATGGGTTTCTCCCAACCCCCAGTGCCTCTTGATCAGTCAACTGCTTCCCGATACCCGCAGTCTCCTCAGCAAGACGGGGCGTGTAGTCCAGAGCATCCTCCTGCTCATCAGCCGGCGAGCCAGGTCGGCCTTCCCGGCCCCACAGCACTGCCCCTGCCCCTTCCATCACTTCTCGTTCAGCCTCGAGCCCCTCGGAGACCGGGAGCCCACCCTCCCCCTCGCCACTCCTCGGAGCCCCCACATCAAGGCCGTGTCCCGGTTCCCGGCTGACCTCGCCACGCTCCCCGCCCTCTGGGCAGAGACCTGGTTCCCAAACAGAGTCCTCATCAGGCGAGCTCATGTTGCCAGGGGGCGGCCACAGTAGGGGGATGAAGAATGTCCTTTGCACGCCAGAGAGGCAGAGGCTCCCGAAGAAGCCAGGCGGTCCTATAGTACACAATAACCGCTACTGCTGCACGGGAGCACCACAAATAACGCGAGACCACTTCCGCGAGCCTTCGAGGCTCCTCCCCTAGCCAACCAGCACGCTCCTTGTTGACCAGCCCCACAAGGTCCTCTCCAATAAGCACAAGCGCTATTGGTTGCTTCCAAAGTCCATTGTTTGCCCGAAGCCAATCCAGTGGCTGCATCCCCCTTTCTTGGCTGTGATCCCACTGCTTTTTGCCGTTCCTTCCCTGGGCACGAATCGTCCTTCAAATTGTAATGGCGTCTCTGATCACTACAGTTACCCCTCTGCAAAGGCAGGAGATAACTCTACCAATCTGGTCGGGTTGGGAGAAGGGATTGTAGTGAAGGTTGTCTCAGGGTTCTGAGGCAGAAAGTACCTGCAAGCTAATATTCCAAACTGAGATGCACGACCCGGTAGGGAAATGGGCAAAGGACACCAACAGTTAGTAGTTAGGGGTTGGGATACCTTTTGTGTAAAGGGCCAGATAGGAAACGATTTAGATTTACGTATGGTCTCATGGCAACTGCTCAACTCGGTCTTGTTGCCGAAAGCAGTCACAGAGGATGGGTAAACAAATGGGCCTGGTGGTGTACCAGTGCAACATTATTGCCAGGAGGGTTTGGCTGGCAGGATGACGTATATCCTGTGCACACCACTTTCTTCTCCCCTTCCCAAAGGTAATTAAAAGGAGAGGGAATCCACATGGCCAATGGACATGCCAAGAGATGCTCACCATCACTGATAACAGAGATGCAAACTGAAACTGAAAATCCGTATTCACACACACCACAGTAGGGTGTATATACTATTATTATGCCCATTGTGGGAAAGGGTTACGTTTGTGGAAGCCAGAGCCAGCTGTGCCAGTTGAGGAAGGAGGGAAGGGATTCTAGCGGCTTTGGCACACCAGGAATTTGGAAAGTGGCACCCAAACGAGGGCGGGGGGCACTGGTGAGTGCTGGGGGTGGGGCCAGAGAAGGGCCAATGGTGAGAAGTGGGGGTGGGGCCAATAGTGAAAATGGTGCCAAATTTGAAAAGTGCACCAGGAATGAAAGCAGCACGCAGCCCACTCAGCCACCAGGGTGTAGAGAGCACGGGAGCAGCCACTGAGAGTGAGAACAGGAAACTTGGATGCCTTGGATAGGCTGTAACCTCTGAAGTACCTAATCAATGGGGAACAGGGGAGGGACCTGTGTGTTAGGTTTAGGGTATAAAGGTCAGTATTTCTTGCTGTTTGGGGTGCCGTCTATTTTATCCCGGTTGTGCACCCGTTCTTGCAAGATAGTTAATAAAATTCTTTTCTCCCCACAATCGGGTGAGCTTTTGTTTTGTTACAGGTGTAGCTTTCTTTCTAACAATCTTGGTGGCTCATCCAGGATCCAAAGCTTCGGAGGGGGACCCCTGGGGTGAACGAGGGGAAGGGGCACCCCGCTGATTGAGCTGTCTCAGACTTTGCCGTTGGGGGCCCGCCTCTGACAGTTGGAAGAACCTGAGATCATACGCTTAGATCTGCTGATTGTGGATGAGAAAAGGGGAAGAGAAAACGTGCCTCTCACTGACCAGGTAAGCCTGTATATGGGGCCAAGGTAAGAAAAGGGACTGTTAAGTATTGCCTTGGTGGTGGGGAAATTCTGATGAGTCTGGGCTTGAAAGAAGCCCGGACAAGACTCAGAATGGGGAATAGAGGCAGTCGGCCGACTGGGGTGGGGTTATCTGTAAGATCCCCCAGGGACAATCCTCCAGTTAGTCCATTAGGAAGGATGTTGGAACATTGGACTGATAATGATCAGACCAAGGGAAAGGAAATGACTGCCCGATGTATTCTGGCCAAACTATGGGGCAAATGAGGATTGGTTCTGTGCCAACCTTGCTTTCATAATTCTTTTTGTGTTTTTCTGTTTGTTCAGTGTATGTTTTAATACTTTTGGGTGGCAATATTAAGTTGACAATGAAAATTCTTAAAAGAGCTCTATTCAAATGGCTAAAAATAAAAAAGGAACTTACCTTAATAAATAAAGTATGGAAATCTTGAAATGCCTAAATTGAGAAGAATGGTTTATTATTTTTTCACAGAACAGAATGAGGGATATGAGACTTAAGTAGATATAGAAAGGCATAAAAGGTTTGTGGGAGTGCTGAATAAAATTTGATAAGTTTGTTTAAAAGAATATGTTTTTTCCTAAGATAAGATAGCTGGTTTTCATAAAATCAGGGTGGAAGCATATAGGACAGAACTTGAATGCATATGGCAAGTTGTAGAAGGTATTGCAGAAGGAAGCATTAAACAAGGGAATGTGTTTTGTGAAGGCGGAATTTGTCTTGAGATGAAGCAACTATTGTCTATGTGGTTATGGATGGTTATAAGAAGTTTGTAGAAGGACTGTTTAAACCAAAATGTTTGAATGTCATTATTAAACAGAAACTGAATTGGTTTTAATAACAAAAAGTAGCTTCAAAACAGGAAAAACCAGCAGAGGCCAACTCAATGTGCATATTAAAGTGGTGGTAAAGGAAGATAATCTTGATTCCATTGGACATCTGTATTGCTGAAGTAAAATACTTGTTAATTAATGTCATCATGGTGAAGGCGTAGAAGTAAAAAATCTCCATGATGATGAAGGACGCTATGCATCAAGTCAGTGGAATACTAGATCCTACCATCCTAGCTTTTATCTAGGGTCAACGGTACTGCAGCATGCTGGCTGTGTGAAGGACATGCTAAATGGAGCAGTGATTACTGGAAAGCTGTGAGTAGAACTTAAACATAATTAGTATCATGGCCTGTAGAGACAACTTGTATGGTGTTGCAAGCCTGGAGCTTAGATCTATTAATTGCAACTCAAAAAGAAACTTATGCATTTATGAGTGCATTGATTGTTATTAAGTACTGTACCTATATCTCTCCTGTTCTAGATATATGCTTGATGATTATGGTGATATCTTTTTTAGATCATATGCAGAGGGATATTGAACATGTTAAAAGGTCTTGGTAAACTTCATTTTCTAAGTAGTTAATGAACATGCTTAATCCAAGTCTCCCTCCTAGCTCATATTCTAAAACCTGAGGAGGACTAGCAAACCTACATGCCGTCCTGCCAGGACTAAGCATTTTCCCACCAGGAAGGAAACAGTAAACGAGGTGGCTGGGATCCACTTCAGCTAAACCCCTTCAAGATGGTCTTTGGGTAACCTTTCCTCACCCAGGACCTGGAAACCAGTTTCTGATGAAAACTTGCAAAATAAAGCCCATCAACTTTAAGAAGTTGCAGCCTTTAGGCACCTGGCCTTTTCTATTTTTGTGGCCCAGTATCCTTTCAATGATACCTTATATCTTCAAAATTCTAATTAAGTTTATTTCTTCCATCTTCTTAGCCATACAGGGATTTCAGCCAGTTTCACCCGGGGTCTCATAGTCATCTTCCTCCAACCATGATAGAACAGCAAGAGGGTTTCACACCTTGCCAGGTAAGTCCCACTGCTCCTGACCAGCAGGAAGCAGTTACAAAAGAGTGACCATCGTCCTTCAGCATCCTTTTAAGAATGAAGGTGTAAGCTGTCAGGGGGAGATAGAGGTTTAAGAGGGACTCAAACGGGCACTGGTGCAGACCCTTGTTCTAGCCGTCCCTTCCCTTGAGAAACATTCCCATCTGTTTGTTACAGTGATAAAGAGACAGCCTTAGGGGTTCTGACCCAAGTCTAGGGAAGTCAAAGGAGACCTGTAGCCTTCCTTTCCAAAATCCTAGATCCTCTCTCCAGGGGATGGCCCAGATGCATTCAAGCTGTGGTGGCAACCACTTTCCTGGTAGAAGAGAGCAGGAAGCTGATTTTCAGAGGAGCCTTAGTCGTTAGCACTCCTCATCAGGTCACAACTATTCTGTCTCAGAAAGCGGGAAGGTGGTTGACTGATTCCTGAATTCTGAACTACAAGGCTATCCTAATGGAAAAAAATGACTTGGTATTGACAACAGACCATAGCCTAAACCGGCCTCCTTCCTTTGGAAGGGATCTGACCAAATGGAGGCCCCTGAGCATGATTTTTTAGACCTGATTGAGTTCGATCTGACCTTGGGGACCTTTCCCTGCACTTGGGGAAAAAATTCATAGATGGGTTCTCCAGGGTCCTGGAAGGAAGGAGCACAATGGCTATGCAATTGGAAAAGGATAGTACAGTCTACACTGACTCCAAGTACACCTATGGGGTAGTCCACACCTTTAGAAAAATTTGGGAAGAAAGGGGATTGATTAACAGCAAAGAAAAAGGGCTCATCCACAGGAAATTAATAAAACAAGTATTGGAAAATCTACTTTTATCAGGGAAATATCAGTGGTGCATATAAATGGACACCAGAAAGGTCATACGTTTGAAGCAAAGGGCAATAGGTTAGCAGATGAAGAGACTAGGAAACCTCCCTTAGTTCCCCCTTTGAAGTTGATGATCCTGATACCCCCATTGCCGAAGAGTTCAGGGTCCCCACATTCTCTGAAAAGGAGGTGAAAGAGCTGGAGCAGTTAGGAGTGACCCTGGATGATCAAGAGAGGTGGCTCCTCCTGGATGGTAGGCAAATGTTGAATAAACAAGTGATAAGAGAGGTATTAGTAGTCTAACACCAAGGGAGTTACTAGGGGTACAGGCTATGTGTGATCTGGTTCTTAAGTATTTTGGATGCATGGGCCTTCATACTGTAGCTAAACAATAAGTGAACAATGTATAATTTGGCAAAAGTTCAATAAGAAAGTCTTAAGGAAGTGAGAACAAGGGGGACAGGAGCTGGGCCTCAGGCTATTCCAAAGTATTCAGATTGATTACACTGAAATGCCCCCAATGGGTCAGCCAAAGTATATTTTGGTTATTGTAGATCATTTGACAGGGTAGGTAGAGGCATATTCTCTGGTCAGCTACAGCATCAGGAATTTCTAAAATTATCCTCGAACAAATCATTCCTTATTATGGGTTAGTGGAAAATATAGACCCAGACAATGGTAGCCACTTTACCTCCCATGTACTCCAGAATATTATGAAAAGACTAGGTGTCACATGGAAATTCCATACACCTGGGCACCTGCTGTCTTCAGGGAGAGTGGACAGAATGAATCAAACTTTAAAGAAGCATCTTTCTTTTTTTTTTTTTTTTTTGATTTTTTTTATTGACTTTGTAATAATATTACATTAAAAATATATATGTGAGGTCCCATTCAACCCCACCCCCCCACCCCCCCTCTCCCCCCCCAACAACACTCGTTCCCATCGTCATGACACATCCATTGGATTTGGTAAGTACATCTTTGGGCACCTCTGCACCTCATAGTCAATCGTCCACATCATGGCCCATACTCTCCTCCATTCCATCCAGTGGGCCCTGTGAGGATCCACGATGTCCGGTGATCACCCCCGAGGCGCCATCCAGGGCAGCTCCACGTCCCAAATACGCCCCCACCTCTCATCTCTTCCTGCCCTTCCCCATACCCATCGTCCACCATGTCCACTTTTCCCAATCCAATGCCACCTCTTCTATGTGGACATTGGATTGGTTGTGTCCATTGCACCTCTATGTCGAGAGGAGGCTCAGATTCCACATGGATGTTGGCTGCCATCCTCCCATTTTCAGTTGTAATCACTCTAGGCTCCATGGTGTGGTGATTGTCCTTCTTTAACTCCATCTTAGCTGAGTGTGGTAAGTCCAATAAATCAGATTGTAGGTGCTGGAGTCTGTTGAGGCTTAGGACCTGGCTATCACATTATCAGTCCAGAGATTCAAATCCCCTAACTATATCTTAAACCCCAACGTTAACTGCACCTCCAGCAGATTAGTATGAAAGTCTTATGAAGGGAGATCCCATCTGAGTCCAGATTCATCACACATAAACACCATTTCCAGAGAGGGGCCATCTGCCCTGGTAGTAAACCCCATCGGCCATGACCATAACTCTCATGGGTCTCTTTAGCCAAGAAGCATCTTTCTAAGTTAGTCTTAGAAACAAATTTACCCTGGATTAAGTGCTTACTCATAGCCCTATTGAGAACCAGAACTGCCCTTAGTAAAGAATTGGTAATCTCTCTTTATGAAATGCTTTTTAGCTTGCCTTTTCCTAGGAGGACTGGAGACCTCCCTTCCTTAGAGTTGCAGGATCGCTTCCTTAAGAATTATATACTGGCTTTGTCCTCTACTTTATCATCACTCAGGCTTCGTGGCTTGCTGGCCCAGACCCTGCCTCTCAAATTCACTACCCATCAATACCAACCCGGCAGTTGGATCCTAATCAAGTCATGGAAGGAGTCCAAACTTCAGCCAACCTGGGAAGGACCCTATCAAGTTTTGTTGACAACTGAAACTGCAGTCCAGACAGCAGAAAAAGGTTGGACCCACTACTCTCTAGTAAAAGGACCAGTACCTGAACCGGATGAAGTACCCAACAACACCATCCAAGTCCAGGGAAATAACTCCAGCTTTGGATCCCTTAAGGATCACTCTTAGAAGGCAATAATCGGGAGGGCATATCAGAAAGCAGGAGGGACTGCTCAGATTCTATATCAGTGAACTTTGTGGGAAGATATCCCTCCACTTAGAGGGAAGGCTATTATCTATATTCACCTTGTCTAGTGCCTTAAGAGACTAGCAGATGAAGGATTTAATGTTCCTTAAAATGAGAATAATTATACTGACTATGATGTTTCAGATTCAGATCATGACAAATCCCATTAAATTGATGGTAAATATAACTGAGGGTCTAGAGTCCCAGACTGTGCAGTTAGATGCCTGTCAAGTAATAGACTGTGGGAATTTGGAGCACAAGTGATGGCTGAGTGGGGAAAATAAATACCTATGCCCAGAGTTAGTGGGGAGTGGTTACAGACAAGCCCTGCCCCCCCTTGTCCCTCCATGGATGATGTATGGCAGACTATCCAGTATAAGGGGTGGACCGTGAATATGGGATGGGTCTCACCAAGTTTGAGGCCATTAAAGGGTAAAAATATTCTTTTATAAAGGTAATACCCCACCAGACTGCAAAAGTTTTCAGTAGTAATAACTTTTACTAGTTGTAATAGTTATCCAGTAGTAATAACTATCAAGAAGGCAGACTAATTAGAAACTGGGAGCATTACCAGGGACCAAGTAGTCGATAGAGTATATGGAATGTGGTGGACATTACAGGTAAAGATCCTCTGGGGAGTTTCCATATTCGAGTCCTTCCTCCTCCTGTAGATATGACATCAACAACGCCCTCTCCAGATAACCCTTTAGAGATACCAAGGGTAAACCCACCAAAGGTCAGTTTGCTGATGCAGAATGATCCCAAAGCACTCAGGATACTTAAGGCAGAATATTTAAAGCAGGCCATAGAAATAGAGACAGGATATGGGGATGCAAATGCCTGGGTAGAATGGGTCAAATATACAGTCCAGAGTCTGAACAAAAGCAACTGTTATGCTTGTGCAACAGGCCGACCCACAGCTCATATTGTACCCTTTCCAATAGGCATGGAAAAGCATGAAAGGGAGTTTAAATGCATAGTGCTCCTCTTCCAGAATACTACTCCTGGTGAAAATTGTAGTACATGTCCTCTCTCTTCCCTCCTGTCAAAAAGGGAAACACCAAAGCTGAACTGGCATCCTGCCTTGGTCCAGGAAGTTACTCTGCCTGTTTCTCTAGATGGGGAAAAGGGCTCCAGGACCTTGGGACCATGGCCTTGTATATACGAGTATGCAATGTTAGTGAGGATAGTATTAGCAATTTCTCCAGTTTGGCCATACCCTGAGCAGGCCTTTGGTGGTACTGTGGAAAAGGCATCCCCTGAACAGTGTTACCTGAGAAGTGTGGAGGAACCTGAGCTCTGGTTCAATTGGCCATCCCATTTACCGTGGCATTTGAAAAAGAAGAAGAAACACAAAACCAGGGAAAGAGAACAAAAAGAAATTTACTTGGTTCCTTTGATGACCGAATTTATCTAGGTAGTATAGGAGTTCCCCAGGGAGTCCCTAATGAATTTAAAGCTAGAAATTAGGTTGCTGCAGGATTTGAGTCATTCTTGTTCTGGTGGGTCACTGTTAACAAAAATGTGGATTGGATTAACTATGTATGTTATAATCAACAAAGATTTATCAGTTATACTAGGGATGCAGTTAAAGGAATAGCAGAACAGTTTGATGCTACTAGCCAAATGGTCTGGGAAAATAGTATAGCCCTAGACATGATGCTAGCAGAAAAAGGAGGCATCTGTGTTATGATTGGAGGTATTCGCTGTACCTTCATCCCCAATAATACAGCCCCAGATGGGACTATCACTAAGGTCTTGCAAGGCTTAACAGCCTTATCTGAAGAGTTAATAGAAAATTCTGGTGTTGACAACCCACTCACAGGATGGTTAGAGAGCTGGTTTGGAAAATGAAAGGAGTGGCACTGTCTGTTCTGACTTCCCTTATCATTGTGGCTGGGATACTCACAGCAGCTGGATATTGCATCATCCCATGTGCTCAAGGGTTAGCTCAGAACTCATTGAAATGGCCCTAACCAAACAGAAGCCCATACAGTACAAGCCAAACAACTTGTACCCCCTTAAAGAGGAAGATCTCTATGATGAAGAATGTGAGGAAGCTCTTAGCAGATTTGAGAAACTAATTACGAAAACTAAAAGAGTTTAAAAGAGAGAGGGGGGATTTGTGGGAAAGGGTTATGTTTAAATTTTCACAAAGTGGAAGCGAGAGCCAGCTCTCCTGCTCGAGCAGGGAGGGGAAGGGTTTCTAGCGGCTTTGGCGTGCCAGGAATTTGAAAAGTGGTGCCCAAACGAGGGGGGGGGGGAATGGTGAATGCTGGAGGCAGGGCCAGAGTGAGAAGGGCCAATGGTGAGAAGTGGGGGCAGGGCCAAAAGCAAAAATGGTGTCAAATTTGAAAAGTGCACCAGGAATGAAAGCAGCTCGCAGCCCACTCAGCCACCAGGGTGTAGAGAGCACAGGAGCAGCCACTGAGAGCGGGAACGGGGAACTTAGTTAGACACCTCAGATAGGCTGTAACCCGTGAAGTACCCAATCAGTGGGGATTAGGGGAGGGAACTGCGTGTTAGGTTTAGGGTATAAATGTCAGTGTTTCTTGCTGTTTGGGGTGCTGGCCATTTTATCCAGGTCGTGCACCCATTCTTGCAAGATTGTTAATAAAATTCTTTTCTTCTCCACAATCGGGTGAGCTTTTGTTTTGTTACAGGTGCAGCTTTCTTTCTAACACCCATATACTATTATTATGCCCCAATACTTTTCCTAAGAGACTTTCTGACATTTACTTTCTGACATATACTGGAGAATCGGGGCTATACCCTGATATTTCAAGGCCTATTGGAAACAAAGTTTGTGGTGACATTGATCTTATAAGAACAATGTGTGATGATGGTGACTCCTCAGAGTGGGGACATATGAGGCCAAGGTAATAAGTGAAGTCAGGGCTAGAGTCAGGCTGACAGTGAGCCAACTGTTTACTTGGGCTTACACAGTGGACATTTCTTCAGTTCCTATGTGACTAATTGTAACTGATATACCAGGCAGTTTGTTAATTTCCCCCAAACTGGAGCACTGGCTTGTATAGAATAGTAATTTTCTAGGGCTTCTGTAACAAAGTATCAAACTGAATGGCTTAAAACAATAGAAATCTATTCTGTGACAGGAAGATAGAAGCCCAAAATCATGGTTTCAGCAAAGCCATACTCCCTCTGAGAGCGTAAGGAAGAATATCTACCATTCTTCTCTCCTAGTATCTGGTGGCTACAGCAAATATAGCATGCTAACCATTGTGCAAATAAAATACATTATCTATTTGTACATGCTGGGATATGCATGCAATAACTTTGGAAGGATATATAAAAAACAATTAATGACCTGGAAAAAAAGGATTGAAGTCCAAGGGTAAAGAAACTTACTTTTTAGGGGAAGCAGATTTGGCCCGCCTACCACATGGGAGGTCCAGGGTTCAAACCCAGGGCCTCCTGACCCATGTGATGAGCTGGTCCACACGCAGTGCTGATGCACACAAGGAGTGACATGCCATGCAGGGGTGTCCCCCACGTAGGGGAGCCCCACATGCAAGGAGTGCACCTGTAAGGAGAGCCACCCAGCACGAATAAAGTGTAGCCTATCCAGGAGTGGTACCACACACGCAGAGAGCTGATGCAGCAAGATGATGCAACAACAACAACAACAACAACAAAAAGACACAGATTCCAGGTGCCACTGACAAGAATACAAGCAGACACAGAAGAACACACAGTGAATGGACACAGAGAAGCAGACAACTTCGGGGGGGGGGGCGGTGAAGGGGAAAGAAATAAGTAAAAAATAAATCTTAAAAAAAACTTTTAAAAAAATTTAATTTAATTGCCTTTTTAAAAAAGTTACATAGATCACAAAAAATGTTACATTAGGGAAGTGGCTGTGGCTCAATCAGATGGGCTCCCGTCTACCATATGGGAGGCCCTGTGTTTGTGTCCCAGGCCCTCCTTGTGAGGGCAGTCTTGCCCACACGCTGTGGAGAGCCGCTGGCCTGCAAGCGCCGTGGAGAGCTGACTCAGCAAGGTGACGCAACAAAAAGGGAAACAAGCAAAAACGCAGAAGAACATGCAGCAAATGGACACAGAGAGCAGAGAGCAGAGAGCAAGCAAGCCACAAGGGGAAGGGGAAATAATAAAAATAAAAAAATACAGACACAGAATAATGAACAGTGAATGGACACAAAATGCAGAGAGCAAGCAAAAAAAAAAAGGTGCAAAGGGTGGGGGGTGTTACATTAAAAAATAGAAGAGGTTCTCATATACCCCTCACTGCACCCCTCCCCTCCCCTCGCATCAACAACCTTTTCCATCCTTGTGGCACATTCGTTGGATTTGGTGAATGCATTTTGGAGCCCTGCTGAACCACATGGACTATAGTTTACATTGTAGTTTACACTCTCCCCCAGTCCATTCAGTGGGTTATGGCAGGATATATAATGTCCAGCATCTGTCCATGCAATATCAATTAGGACAACCCCAAGTCCCAAAAATGCCCCTCATCACATCTCTTCTTCCCTCTCCCTGCCCTCAGCAACTACCGTGGCCACTGTCTCCACATCAATGATACAACTTTTGCAATTGCTAGAGTCACAATAGTTCTATAGTAGAATACCAGTAAGTCCACTCTAATCCAT
This sequence comes from Dasypus novemcinctus, assembly GCF_030445035.2. NCBI lineage: Eukaryota > Metazoa > Chordata > Mammalia > Cingulata > Dasypodidae > Dasypus > Dasypus novemcinctus. The sequence continues at coordinate 79,387,259 of NC_080704.1, forward strand.
ATTTTATTCCTCCATCCTGTGGACCCTGGGACGGTGATGTCCACTCCACCTCTAAATCGAGAGGGTGCTTAGATCCCACATGATTGATGGATGTGATTTTCCTGCTTGCAGTTGTAGGTATTCTTGGTTCTCTGGTGTGGTGGTTGATTGTCTTCACCTCCCTGTTAGCTGACCAATGTAAGTCCCATGAACCGGAGAGTAGGAATTGCAACTCTGCTGAGGCTCAGAGCCCAGGTGGCACATGGACAGTCCAGAGATTCAAGTCTCCTGAGCATACACAAACCCCAGCCCCAATCACAGGTTCAGTAAAAGTGACAGAAGAGGCATGTGTAGAGAGGTCACATCTGACTCCAACTCCATCACACATAGGAGCACAAATTCCAAAGTAGGGCCCACTGGCAAGGCAATGGACTCCAGAGTCATCTGTCATGACCAGAGAACCTGTGTGTCTCCATGGCCCTCAGGAGCACCAATAGCTGGGGTTGTATCTACTTTGGCTTTCTGTGGGATCCTGCTGAGACATGATAAGCGCAAACCCTCTGATGACCTCCTGACTCATTTTGAAGTCTCCTAGCCATATATACTCACTTGTCTTTACCATTTCTCCCTTTTATTCAAGGTCTTTTTCTAGTTGCATCACCAGCTGGTGATGGTAGTAATACATTGGCATCAGGGAGGCTCATCCCCAGGAGTCCCACGTTGGGAGGGGAAGGTAATGCTGAACTTACTTTTCATTATATGTCCTTATGTACTGTGTGACCATGTGCCTATGTTATACCATAAAAAGTAAAAATTACACCACTATTCTATTTTTAAAGTGGAGGGAAAAAGTATCTTGTTAATGGGAGAGGCTAAATACACAGGAGAGAGCCAGGTAATAGAGAGTGTATAGCTCCTGAGAAGGCAGCAGGAGATGGGGGTGAAAACCCAGGGACAGGATCAGCCTGGGATACAAAGGCACAGGTCTTCTCAGGGAATGGAAAGGAAGGGGAGAGGATGGAGCAGGGACAGAAGGTGTGTACATGGTCTGTCAGGGAGATGAGTGAGTTCCTGCCTGACACCCTTTCCTCTGGGAAATGAGAAGCAAGTTCTGCTGAGTGAGGGGAGTTGGAGGTAGCAGATACCCAAGGATGAAGAGAGTGAAGAAGGTGTGGGAAAACCCTCGGCATTCTCTCTGTGGTGCAGGGAGGGAGGAAGGGAATGGAATTGGTAAACTGGAGCCTTCAACTTCATCGCTCAGTAACGTTTCTCAACAGGGCTGGTGCATACAGGAGACTTTGCTATAATTTGTTACACCTTCCATGTCTGAAGGGCTGTACCATTCTTTTAAAACAAATCAATTTTATTGGTACACATTAATACAGCATAAATCCATCCAAAGTGTACAATCAGTGGTATTTGGTATAATCACATAGTTGTGCATTCATCACTTCAATCATTATTAGAGCATTTTCATTAATCCAATAATAATGATTTAAAAAGCAAAGAACAGACAAATAAACTAACAAAAAACACTCATCACCTCTCAATCTCTCTATGCTTCCCCTGCCATACATAGCTGCTATTCTGTTTCCATCTCTCCGGTTTATTTGTACTTATATTTTGTAAAAGAGTCATACCCGTTGTAGCAGTTTGATATGGTTATGAATTCCAAAAATAGATATTAGATTATGTTTGTAATCTGGTCTGTACCTGGGCATAATTAAGTTATGATTAGGGCTTTGATTGGGCCACATCATTAGGGTGCTGAGTCCCCACCCCTTGGTGGGTGGAAACTCACAGATAAAAGCCATGGCAAAGGACAGAGTTGAGGGTTTCTGATGTTGGAGTTTGATGCTGAAGCTTAAACTGGAGTCCAGAGAGAAGCAAGACCCTGGAATGGAGGAACCCAGCAAGCCTGAACTGTCGCAGATGTTGGCAGCCATCTTGCTCCAACATGTGAAAATAGACTTTGATGAGGGAAGTAACTTATGCTTTATGTCCTGTTATCTGTAAGCTCCTACCCCAAATAAATCCCTTTATAAAAAACAACCAATTTCTGGTATTTTACATTAGCATCCCTTTGGCTGACTAATACACCAATATAATAGCTCTGCTACTTACAAACAACATGATGTAATTTCCTCATTTCTAATCATTTTCAAAGATTTACAAACGCCCTTTTTACCAATTCTGCACAGATTAACCCTCAGCTTTCCATTCTCTACCCTCATTCTATTTTCTGATGACCTATATTCTAGTTATTAACTCCATGAGTTTACATAATATATTTAGTTCATAATAGCACAATCATACAGTATCTGTCCTTTTGTGTCTGGCTCACTTCACTCCACATAATGTCCTCCAGGTTTACCCATGTTGTCATATGCTTTGCAACTTCATTTCTTCTTACAACTGTATGCTAATCCATTGTGTGCATACACCACAGTTTGTTTATCCATTCATCGCTTGATGGACTCCTGGGTTGTTTCCATCTTTTGATAATTGTGAATAATGCTGCTCTGAACATTGCTGTGCAGATGTCTGTTTGTGTCACTGCTCTCAGTTCTTCTGGGTATATTCCTAGTAGTGGTATTGCCAGGTCACATGGCAAGTCTATATTCAACTTCTTAGGAACTGCCAAACAGTCCTCCACAGTAGCTGTACCATTCTTAATTCCCATCAACAGTGAATAACTGTTCCTATCTCTCCACATCCTCTCCAACACTGAAATGATATATTATTGTAGTTTTGATTTGCATTTCCCTAATTGCTGGTGAGGCTGAACATTTTTTCATTTGTTTTTTCACCATTTGTATTTCTTCTTTGGACAAATGTCTATTCAAATCTTTTGCCCATATTTTAATCAGGTGGTTTGTCTTTTTATTGCCAAGCTGTAATCTCTCTCTCTTTTTTAAAAGATTTGTTTTTATTTATTTCTCTCCCCTTCCTGCCCCCCCCCCAGTTGTCTGTTCTCTGTGTCCATTTGCTGCGTCTTCTTCTTTGTCCACTTCTGTTGTCAGCGGCATGGAAATCTGTTTCTTTTTGCTGCATCATCTTGCTGTGTCAGCTCTCCGTGTGTGCGGCGCCATTCTTGGGCAGGCTGAACTTTCTTTTGCGATGGGCAGCTCTCCTACGGGGTGCACTCCTTGCTTGTGGGGCTCCCCTGTGCAGGGGGCACCCCTGCATGGCATGGCACTGCTTGCGCACATCAGCACTGCGGGTGGGCTAGCTCCACACGGGTCAAGGAGGCCCCAGGTTTAAACCATGGACCTCCCATGTGGTAGGTGGACGGTCTTTCTATTGGGCCAAGTCCGCTTCCCTGTAATATCTCTTTATATATAATAGATATTAAACCCTTATTGGATATGTGATTTCCAAATATTTTCTCCCATCGAGTCAGCTGCCTTTTCACTCTTTTGACAAAATCCTTTGAGGTGCAAAAGTGTTTAATTTTGAGGAGGTTCTATTTATCTATTTTTCCTTTTGTTGCTCATGCTTTATGTGGAAGGTTTAAGAAACTATCACCTACCACAAGATCTTGAAGATGTTTTCCTACATTTTCCTCTAGAAGTTTTATGGCTCTTGGTTTTATATTTAGGTCCTTGATTCATTTTGAGTTAATTTTTGTATTAGATGTGAGATAGGGGTCTTCTTTCTTTCTTTTGGATATGGCTATCCAGTTCTCCCAGCACCATTTGTTCAATAGACTGTTCTGCCAGTGAGGAGGGTTTGACAGCCTTGTCAAAAATCACATGAATGTAGATGTGAGGATTTATTTCTGAGTTCTTGATTAGGTTCCACTGGTCAATCTTTCTGTCTTTGTGCCAGTACCATGCTCTTTTTACCACTGTAGCTAAGTAATGTGTTTTCAGGCCAGGAAGTGAGAGTCCTCCAACTTCATTCTTCTTTCTTTAAAAAAAATAATTTAAAAAAATTTTTTGAAATACATCACACATACATAAACAATAAGTGTATAGTAATAGTTGTGAACTTACAAAACATACATACATAACATTATACAGAGCTCTCTTACCGCACCCTACCACCAATACCTTGCATTGTTATGGAACAATTTTAACTAATGATTAGAGAGCATCCTCAAAATATTACTTCTAACCAAAGTATCTTTCATTTGGTGTATTTTCCCCCAATCTATCCTATTATTTTTTTTTATATCATTTATACAAGAACATGCATAAACAATAAGTGTATAGTAAAAGTTGTGAGCTTATAAGGCAAACATGCATAACATCATACTGGGGTCCCATACATCAACCCACCAGCAATACCTTGCATTGTTGTGAGACATTTGTTACAAATTTTGAAAGAATATTGTCAAAATCTTACTACTAACTATAATCCTTACCTTTTTTCCCTCCCAAATCACCCTATTATTATTTTTAAATATATTTTTATGACAGAAGTTGTAAACTTACCAAAAAAATCATGCACATGTGTATAATTCCCACAAAACACCCCTCTATCAACACACCATACCATGGTGGAAAATTTGTTACGGATTATGAGATAATATCATCAGACTATTACCAGGTCCATAGTGTGCATTTGGCACACTTTTTCCATACTTCCCCATTATCAACACAGTACACCTTTGGCATAGATGCATGTATATTACATTATTACTGTTGACCACAGTCCATAGGTCACTCCATTTGTATTTTTTCTCATGCTTCTCCACATTCCCACCACCCTGCGATAGTGATGAACATCTGCTCTAGCTAGCAAAGGACACTCTTGCATCTGTATCATCAACCACAATTCTCATCTACCTCTTGGTTTACTGTGCTACTCAGTTCCTAGATTATTCTCTAGCTATCTTTCAATTGGCATTTACATCCCTAGACTACCCTTTTCAGCCACATTCCCATTTATAAACCAACTATTACTATAATGTGTTACCATCAACTCTATATATTTTCCCACTTTTACAGTAAAGTTAATTAAAACTTCTACATACATTAAGCATCAATAGTCCATCTCAGTCTTCCTCTTATCTTCTTTAAGAATCCACAACCTACCACCAGGTCTTGAAGATATTTTCCTAGAATTTCTTCCAGAAGATTTACAGTTCTTACTTTTATCTTTAGGTTTCTGATCCATTTTGTGTAAGGTATGAGATAGGGGTCCTCTTTCTTTTGTCTATGGATATCCAGTTCTCCCAGCACCATTTGTTGAATACACTGTTCTGGTTAGTGAGGAGGGTTTGAAAGCCTTATCAAAAAATCACATGACTGTAGATGTGAGGATCTATTTCTTCTGAGTTCTTGGTTCAGTTCCATTGGTCAATCTTTCTATCTTTATGCCTTTATACCGGTACCATGCTGTTTTTACCACTGTAGCTAAGTAATATGCTTTCAAGTCAGGAAGTGAGAGCCCTCCAACTTCATTCTTCTTTCTATTTATTTATTTATTTATGTATGTATGTATTTATTTATTTTAAAGATTTTATTTTTTATTTATTTCTCTCCCTTCCCCCCGCCCTAGTTGTCTGCTCTCTGTGCCCATTCGCTGTGTGTTCTTCTGTGTCCACTTGTATTCTTGTCAGCAGCACCAGGAATCTGTGTCTCTTTTTGTTGTATCATTTTGGTGTGTCAGCTCTCCGTGTGTGCAGCGCCACTCTTGGGCAGGCTGCACTTTTTTCCATGTGGGGTGGCTCTCCTTAAGGGGTGCACTCCTCATGCGTGGGACTCCCCTATGCAGGGGACACCCCTGCGTGGCACAGCACTCCTTGCACACATCAGTACTGTGTGTGGGCCAGCTCAGGTTAGGAGGCCCTGGGTTTGGACCCTGGACCTCCCATGTGGTAGGTGGACACTCTATCGGTTGAGCCAAATCCGCTTTCCTCATTCTTCTTTTTAAAGAGCCCCTAACCCTTTCATATAAATTTGATAATTGGCTTTTCCATTTCTGCAAAAAAGGTGTTGGGATTTTAATTGGGATTGTGTTGAATCTAATGTCATTTTGGGTGGAATTGATATCTTAATGATATTTAAGTCCAGAACGTGGAATGTCCTTCCATTTATTTAAGTCTTTTTTGGTTTCTCTTAGCAATGTTTTATAGTTTTCTGAATACAGGTCCTTTATGTCCTTGGTTAAACTTATTCCAAAATATCTGATTATTTTATTCACTATTATAAATTGATTTTTTTCTGATTTCCTCCTCAGATTACTCATCACTTGTGTATAGAAACGCTATAGAGTTTTGCATATTAATCTTGTACCCTGCCACTTTGCTGAACTCATTTATTAGATCTAGTATCTTTGTTGTGAATTTTTCAGGATTTATTATACATAGGATCAAACCATCAGCATATAGTGAAAGTGTTATTTCTTCCTTTCCTATTTGGGTGCCTTTTTATTTCTTTATCTTGCCTAATTGCTCTAGCTAGAACTTCTAGCAAAATATTGAATAATAAGAGTGACAGTAGGCATCCTTGTCTTGTTCCTGATCTCAGCAGGAAAGCTCTCAGTCTCTCACCTTTAAGTACAATGCTGGCTGTGAGTTTTTCATATATACACATTACCATGTTGAGAAAGCTTCCTTCTATTCTTATCTTTTGGGGGTGCTGTCTTTTTTTAATCAAGAAAGGATGCTGTATTTTGTCAAGTGCCTTTTCTGCATTGGTCGAGAGGATTATGTGATTTTTCTTCTTCAAGTTACTAATGTGGTTTATTACATTATTTCATTTTCTTGTGTTGAACTATCCTTGCATATCTGGGATAAAACCCACTTGATCATGTTGTATAATTTTTAAAATGTGCTTTTGGATTCAGTTTGCAATTATTTTGTTGAGGAATTTTGAATTTATATTCATTAGAGATATTGGTCTGTAATTTCCCTTTTTCATGGTATCTTTATCTGGTTTTAGTATTAGAGTGATGTTGGCTTCACAGAATGAGTTTGGTAGCATTCTTTCCCGTTCAAATTTTTTTTAGAACTTTATTTATTTATTTGTTTGTTTATTTATTATTTATCTCCCCTTCCCCACCCTCTGCCCCAGTTGTCTGTTCTCTGTGTCCATTCACTGTGTGTTCTTCTGTGTCCGCTTCTATTGTTGTATTGTTGTCAGCAGCACCAGGAATCTGTCTCCTTTTGTTGCATCAGCTCTCTGTGTGTGTGGTGCCATTCCTGGGCAGGCTGAACTTTCTTTCGTTTGGGGCGGCTCTCCTTACGGGGCATACTCCTTGCGTGTGGGGCTCCCCTATGCAGGGGACACCCCTGCGTGGCACGGCACTCCTTGTGCATATCAGCACTGCGCATGGGCCAGCTCCACATGGGTCAATGAGGCCCTGGGTTTGAACTGCGGACCTCCCATGTGGTACGCGGACACCCTATCCATTGGGCCAAGTTGAGCAAGATTGTTATTAGCATCTTCGAATGACTGGTAGAATTCACCTGTGAAGCCATCTGGTCCTGGGTTTTTTATCTTTGGGAGATCTTTGCTGACTATTTCCATCTCTTCCCTTGTGATTGGTTTGTTGAGGTCTTCTCTTTCTTTTAGGGTCAGTGTAGGTTTCTTTTGTGTTTCTAGGAATTTGTCCATCTGCTCTAAATTATCTATTTTTTTTTTTTTTGGCATACAGTTGTGAATAGTATCCTCTTATGATGTGTCTTATTTCTGTGAGGTCAGTGGTTATGTCCCCTGACTCCTTTCTGATTTTATTTATTTGGGTCTTCTCTCTTTTTTTCTTTGTCAGTCTACATAAGGGCTTCTCAATATTGTCGTTGATCTTCTTGAAGAACAAACTTTTGGTTTTGTTATTCTATTGTTTTGTTGTTGTTGTTGATATTGTTCTTATTTCTTTTATTTTCACTCCGATCTTTACTATTTCTTTCCCTCAGCTTGGGTTGGGATTAGTTTGCTGTTCTTTTTCTAGTTCCTCCAGGTGTGCAGTTAGACCTGCAATTTTAGCTCTTTCTTCTTTTTTACTGTAAACACTGAGGCCTATAAGTTTCCCTCTCAGCACTGCCTTTGCAGTGTCCTATAGGTTTTGATATGATGTGTTCTCATTTTCATTCATTTCAAGATATTTTCTGAATTCTCTTGCAATTTCTTCTTTGACCCACTGATTGTTTGAGTGTGTTGTTTAATTTCTATATATTTATGAATTTCCCCTTTTTCTGTCCAGTGTTTATTTCCAGCTTCATTCCCTTGTGATAAGATATGGTGTTTTGTATAATTTCAATCCTTTTAAATTTATTGAGACGTGTCTTGTGACCAACCATATGTTCTATCCTGGAGAAGGATCCATAAGCACTTGAGAAGAATGTATATGCTGCTGTTTTGGGGTGTAATGCTCTATAAATGTCTGTTAGGTCTACTTTATTTATCATCAAGCTCTCTGTTTCTTTGGCCTCTGTCCAGATGTTGTATCCAATCCTAAGAGTGGTGTATTGAAGTCTCCAGCTATTGTTTTAGAGACTTCTATTTCTCCCTTCAGTTTTGCCGGTGTGTGCTTCATGTAGCTTGTGGCACCCAGGGTAGGTGCATAAATATTTATTATAGTTATTTCTTCTTGGTGAATTGCTCCTTTTATTAATATATAATGACCTTCTTCATACCTTAAAACAATTTTATATTTAAGGTCTATTTTGTCTGATATTAGTATCACTACTCCAGCTCTTTTTTGTTTCCTATTTGTGTGGAATATCTTTTTCCAACCTTTCACTTTCAACCTGGTTGTGTCCTTCTGAGGTGAGTCTCTTGTAGATAGCATATAGATGGTTTATTATTTTTTAATCCATTCTATCATTCTATGTCTTATGTGTGGGGAGTTCAAGCCATTAACATTCAATGTTACTACTGTAAAGGCATTACTTTTCCCTTTTTATCCTTTGGCTTTCTATTGTCGTATCTTACTATTGTCTGTCTTTTTATCCTTTAATTTACCCTTCTTGTTTTTTTCCTTTCAGGCTGCAGAACTCCCTTTAGTAACTGCAACTCAGTTTATACAGACTCAAAATGCTTTTGAAATCTATGTTAACACAACCTTATTGGTTCCTTGGGACTGCCTTATTGCAATCTATGGTGGAATATGCCACATTGTATTCATCTGTTTCCTTGCTGGTGGGAATTTGAATCCTCCCAGTGTTTCCAGTTACCAATATCCTTGCTCCTCTGTCCTTATACACACAACACCAGTGTTTCTCCAGAAGATGTGCCCCACAGTGGATATGCTGGGTCATAGGGGGAATGGATGTTTTCAGTTCTAATGCTTTCAGTTTAGAGCTCAGACTCTGGAGCCACACTGCCTGGCTTCAGTCCTGCCGTGATTCTGACAAGTTGAAGGACCTTGGGCAAGTTGCTGAACCTCCCTCTGCCCGCTTCCTCACCAGCAAGGTGGCGATAATAGTCAGTACTTCAATCATAGGGTTGTTACGTGTCTTGGTTCATATGTATGTATAGGGATTAGAAGGGTGTCGGGACCATACTACATTTCATATAATTTGGTAATCATAAAGTCTGACAAATTATCCTCAGAAATGTCTGTCACAACTTGAATGCCTGCCAGCAGTGTGCAAAAGCACTGATTTCCACAAAACCTCTCCAACCCTTGGAATTAATTTCTTTAATTTTTGCAAATGTGGTGTGTGAAAATGAATTTTCAGTTTCAGTTTGCAGCTCCATGACAAGTGTTGATGAGCCTCTTTTGGGATGTACTCGGGCTCTTATGATTTCCTCTTCTTTGAATTACCTGGGGAACTGGGCAAGGTGTGAGTTTGTGTTCGGGGGAGAGGAAATAAACTCTTGCCTGTGGCCCAAACCACGAGCAAAAACAACTGAGATGAGCAGTTGCGATGGAGACCTGAGACCACAAACAGGAGGTAAACCTAAATCATTTCCTGTTCGGCTTTTTACAGAAAAGTTACCCTGATCCCTGACTACTAACTGTTGGTGTCCTTTGCCCATGTCCCTATTGTCTCCTTTTGAAATACTGACTTGCAGGTACTTTCTGCTCTAGCAGTTTCACATCCATCACTACATTCCCTTCTCTCAACCCGACCAGATGGGTAGTTTTCTCCCTGCTTCGCAAAGAGGGAACCAAAGCACTCAGAGACACGACTCCAACCCCAAGGTAGATTCATACCCAGGGGAGGGGAGGAGGGGCAGAAAGAGGTGGGACGGGAGACAAGAAAAGGAGATGCAACCACTGGATTGGCTTCGGATAAATGATGGGCTTTGGAAGCAACCAATGGATCCGGTGCTTACTCGTGACATTCTTGCGGGGCAGGCAAACAAAGTCCACACTGGTTGGCTGGGGGAGGACGAATGAGAAGGTTCGAGCCTCGAAGGCACATGGAATCTGCCTTACATTGTTTGTGGCTCTTTAGTGTGGCTGAGGGGGTGCTAGCGTCCTCTCCTCCAACGGCTTGGCTTCTCCCAGGCCTCCTGCGTATCTGGTATACCAAGGACGTTCTTCAGTCCCCGACCGGGGCCACTGACTGGCAACATGAGCTCCCCGGATGAGGTGTCTGTTTGGGGAGCAGGTTTCTGCCCAGAGGGTGGGGAGCGGGGCAGCGTTAGCCGGCGACCTGGACGCGACCTTGACTTGGGGGCTCCTCGGAATGGTGCGGGGGAGGGCGGGCTCCTGGTCCTGGAGGGTCTCGATACTAAGCAGGAAGTGATGGAAGCGGCAGGGGCAGTGCTGTCGGGTCAGGAAGGAGGACCTGGCTCCCCGGCCGACGAGAAGGACGCTCTGGACTACACACCCCATCTTGCTGAGGAGAATGCGGGTATCGCGAAGCAGTTGACTGACCGGGACGCACTAGGTGTCCAGAGAAATCCGTCCCCCGAAAGCCGTCCCCTTCAAATATCCACCATTTGGGAAGAATTAGAGGAAAGTCCCAATGGTAGAAGCGCACCTCCCCCTAGCTGTGAGGAATCAGAGCAGGCTTCTCCTGCTTCTCTAAACCTGAGTGCAGTGGAGGAAGCCCAGATCTGGGGAAACCCTAAAAGAGACCCTAGGAGTCTGCTTAATATCCCTGTGGATCTCCAGCGGCCTTTGGCAGAGGGCATGGTCGGGCAACCTCTTGGCCTTGAATCATTGAATGAGTTCAGTGCAGTAAAGGTGATGAGGGTGAACATTTATGCCAAAGAAGGAGGCCAAGCAAAGTCCACCATCCCCGAGGATCCTGGGGACACACCTAGAAACTTTAATGCGCGTGTCAGGGAGAACTTTTTTCACATGCCAGGCTCTTTTCTGGCTTGCAGTCCTCATGGGTTTACTTCATCCACGGGATGGCAGCCTGTAGGAGAGCTTGACCTCCCATCTAAGAAAATGCATGGCGTGGTCTGTGGGAAGAGAGGCAGCAGGCCCAGCTACCCAGGAGCTGCTGCTGCAGGCGGCCTGCTGCAGGCCATCCCTAGAAAGAAGGTGGCCCAGGAGAAGAGATCCTTAGGTGGTGCCTCCAAAGATGCACTTGGCAGGAAACCCCACACCTTTCCTTCATGGGGACAGAGAATCTCCAGAGGCACATTGGAACCACCCACATTCCCCCCTATTTTTGGTGTTCCACTGCTTCGGAGATCCAAGCGATACTCCTTAGTGCCTTTGGGATCCAAGCAGCCCAAACACAGCAATGCTGGGAAGAAACCTGTGGCGTGCAAGACAAGGGAGTCTGAGCCCATGGCCGGAGAAGATAATGACCCAAACAGAGATCCAGTCCCAATGGGTCAGGTGAGTAGGCCATCATTCTCCATTTTCCACATGCCATCATTTGCATACCCAACATTTATCTTGACACATGCTCTTTCTGTCCTTTGCCAAACCATTGTCATTGGGCCCCTAAGGATATTAGGATGTCAAACCAGGGTCGTTTTAGTGGTAGCAAACATTAAGAGAGCACTGAATAGTCGCCAGGTACTGTTCTTAATGCATTACTCGTTTTTGCCCTTCTTTTCAGAGAGGGGTTGGGAATGAAGGGAGCGCTGGCAAATGCTTTGAATTGGCCATCCCCTTACAGCAGGGGTTCTTAACAAGGAATCTATGAATTTCAATTGAAATTCAAAAAGAACATTATTCTCGTTGGGATGTGTTGGTGCGGGTGTGATATATTTATTAAATAATACACAGTATAGTGTGGACGTAGTAAGGGGTCTATGGTTTTCACCTGACTGGCAGAGCAGTCCATGGAACAAAAAAGGTTAAGAACCCCCGCCTTAGAGTTTGGGCTGCAAGCTTCAGTGTTTAGATTCATTAGCTTCTTTTTTTTAAATTATTTTTTTCTTCTTTATTTTCTTTTAATGTTACATTAAACAAATATGAGGTCCCCATATACCCCCCACCTCACCCACCCAACATCAACAACCTCTTCCATCATTGTGGCACATCTACTGCACCTGGTGAATACATTCTGGAGCACTGCTGCACCACATGGAGAGTGGTCCACATTGTCGTCCACACTCTCCCCCAGTCCACCCAGTGAGCCATGGCGGGACACACAGTGTCCAGCATCCATCCCTGCAGCACCACCCAGGACAACTCCAAATCCTGAAAATACCCCCACACCATATCTCTTCTTCTGTCTCCCTACCATCAGAGGGTGTGGCCACCCTCTCCATATCACTATTACAATTTCTTCCCTTACTAATCATGGTAGTTCCCCAGCAGAACACCAGTAAGTCCACTCTAGTCCATGGGATTCATTAGCTTCTTGATTCCTATTTCCCAGCTGTTCTCCAAGTCTTTCTTTAAGGGGCCTGGGCTTTTTCACTGCATCACTGTTCTCCCTATCTCAGCTCTGCCTCTTGATTTGGGGAAGACTGAGGGAGAAAATTGTCAAGGAGATTAGCTTCTCAATTTCCATTCCACTTCTGTGCCTCATCTCAATCTCTGCAGACACACACGCACATGGGTACATCCCAAATCAGACAGAAATTTTTGTTTCAGCTTCCAAAAAACCGATTAGAGCCATCTTGCCTGTCTATGCATCATGGAGAAGGCATCCATGGAGACCTCAAGACCAGGGGCCGCCAAGTTCCAGGAAGCTCACAGCCTCTCATTCTGAGCCAGGGAGGCATCAGTCCCAGAAGGCCTGCACCCTCAGGTGAGACTGGTGGGTTTGGCATGTGGGGAAGGGAGAAGGGGAAGTGAAGAAGGAAAATTCTGGCTCTGTCAGTTCTGGCACCTCAGCCTTGCTCTTAGGCCTCTCTGCCTACTCATCAGCTTTCCCACAGCAAGTAGGGTACAGAAAGATTTGGCTGTAGGCCACACTGTCCTCTTTGTGGGGTTTGGCCAGTGGGGGTGAGTTGTAGCAGTGCCTCGAACTCCAACTCCAGAAGTAGTGTTTCAGAGGAACAGAGCTTTTTGTGTTAGGGACTGTTCAGCCACACTGCTTATCCCACGGGTTGGCCGTGACTGTAGCTTGGGACCACAGTCTTCAAAGGGCTATGAATGGACAATAGCAAGGGCAGGCCCAGAGGAAGGCTGCAGCTTCTGGGCAGAGCAGGGGCAGCTGCTTGCCAGCAGAGTGTGGTTCTGCCTCACTTAAGACCCCACTAAATCCTTCCCACCTCACTCCTTGGCCTGGCAGTTGGATTTTTTGTTCTCTTTCAGGTCACCAGGAACCACTTGTCCTTCCTCCAAGACAGGAAAGACAACAGCAACCACCTGGAGCACAGGGCTGCCCTGGGGTAAAGCTCTCTTTGGTTCCTAGAAACCCAAGTCCAAACTAGATGGTGGGATCTGAGTACAGATTATACCGATTTATGTTGTCTTCCTACTCCCAAACACCCAGCTGACAGAAGGAGAATTCCTCCTTTCCATTGTGGATTTCTTCCTAGTCGGGGTACTGGGCTTCAGGATATGAGATATGGAGGGGACAGGTAGAGGGGAGGATGAGGAAAGAGTTGGCAGGAATATACTAATACTTTCTCTTTATCTGGTATCTGCTGGTCTAGTGTCTGGTGCTACAGAAAGAAATTGATGACCTAAAACATCAACTTGGTATGATGAATTTCTGCCTCAGCCAGGGGCCAACCAGGGTATCTAGTGCAGAACCTGGGAGTGGGGTGGGTTGCAGGTGCAAGTGGCCTCCGAGAGACCAACATTTCTGTGGGTGGAGGACCTAGCAAGCCTTGCTCTGGAGGCTTTTCTGTATTTATGTCTAGGTATGTGTATGTATAGAAATGTATTGTCTGAATACATGTACTGTTTATCAACAAGGTCTGGAGATGTTCTTCTCCTAGGATGTTTAGATATACCTTATTTTCTCTGCTAAATAAACTGTTTCTTAGTGTGGTGTGTGCACTATTTTTAAAAAATAAGCTCTGAATTTTGTGATGTGCACAAATGTTTGATATCCACTGGTATACTGTGTTCCCATTTAGGAAACATTTCCACACTTAATTTAGGTGATGGGTTGGTAAGTCAGTCCCAGGGCTGCTTGAATGGGGGCTGGAGGTTTCAGGATTCAGGGTTCAGTGGCTCCCCACGGGGACCAGGAGAAGGGTTTCCATACTCCTAAGTATTGAGTGCCTGGTTATGTCTTTTTCTGTTTCAGCGGCCATGCAGAGCCTCACTGACAAGTTCCAGACCCTTTGATGTGAGTGTTACATATACCATACCCCTTCCTCAGGCTTAATGATTCAGGAGGGCTGTGGGCTGGCCCTGGCTTGGGCCTTTTCCCTGACTCTGTTCTGTTTGACAGGTTGAACCCAGCATCCCCGTGCCAGAGGAGTAGCTGGTACCTATCAAGCCCAGGAGCTGTGGCCAAGCTGGTTTCCTCCTTTTCTCCTACCACCCTTCTTCCCTACATTGCCTTTCCCTCATCCTCCCCCCCCTCCCAGTTCACAGCATTTTCAAATTAATGTACTTCTCATAGTCTTTGGTCTGCCCTCTGTGTGTTTGGGGGTGTGGAGCAGTGTGAGGTTATTCCATTTAGAATAGTTTTAAAGTAAAAGACTTTTTGCATTCTGTGGTCTGCCTTCTCTCTGTGGGGGAGCCAGGCCAGCCTCTACCAGGGCACCATGTAGGCTGTGCCCTGCCCTGTTAGCATTTCCTTCCTTTCCCCTAACTCTTCATGGTCTTTCTTAATTTCCTTTTGTTTTCTTAGTTCTTGTTCATCACTCCTATTCCCCTTCCTTTTCAGCAGGAACTAGTTACTACCTTCAAGGTCCTGATCCCTCTTACCTGTCCTCATTGTGCCAGGTACAGCCAGGTACCTATGGGCTTCCAGGACTGGCCATGTGAGCTATACCTGCATGATTCCAGAGCATGCCTTTTGCATGATTACAGAGTGAAAGGTGCCCCTATGGTTGTGCAATGGGAATCCCTGGTAACTACCACTTAGATTAAGAAATAGAACTTTGCCAATACAGTAGAAACCTTTCTGTTTGCCCCACCTCAGTAACAACCTCCTTCCTACTCCTCCATGGTAAGAGCTATTGTGACTTTTCTGTAAGTGTTATCTTTCTTTTAAATGATTAAAAATTACTCTTTAATAATTTTCCTTACCCTGGTGTTAAAATTAAATTGGATGTGTAAAATAAAATTACATTCATAAGACGTACTACACCTACTCATATAAATGTTTGCACATATATATACATATATATGTATTTATATACACGTGTACATGTGGAATACAAAAAGCTACAGATAAAGGAGTAATTATAAAATGATTAAGCCATGTAACTACTAATCAGAACAAGAAACCATGCACTGCAGCTTCAGAATTCCCTTATGTTTTCCTTGGTGTAAAAGAAACCTAAATCAGTAGACTGTAGGACTTCATTTATGTGACCTTTTGGAAAAGGCAAAACTATAGGGACAGAAATTGGTCAGTGTTTTCCAGAGTATGCACTTCTTGAGAAGGGGTTTAGTACAAATGTGCATTATTTTCCTTAGCATTTTTTTTTGTGAAATGTAACATGCATAGAGGAAACTGCACAATATAAGTGTCTAATAAATGTTTAGAAAGTGCAAAGCTATATGAATATCCCATGTCACGTTGGAGAACAATTTCAGGGTCCTCAAAAACTACTGATTTTCCTGACTGATTTCAGCCCCATTCCTTCCTCAAAGAGGAAAAGTCTGTCTACTTTTTGATCATCATATTTGCACTTTTATTTCTGGCTAAATATCCTTAAATGATAAGAGTTTAATGATACCAGTTATTTACCTTTTTATGAATGGAATCATGAAATATATTATTTCTTGCTTGCACTCAGTGTTAGGAATTCAGCTTTGGACATGTGTGTTTGAGATGTCTATTACACCTCCAAATAGAGATGTTGAGTAGCAGAATTCTGGGTCTGGGTTGGAGGTCAAAATATGGGAGTTATCACACTATAGATGTTATTTAAAGCAAGCTCCTCTATCACTTCTGAAAAGAGTATAGGTAGGGAAAAGAATGGGACCAAGGACTGAACCTTGGGTCCTCAAGAATTCTGGGAGAAGGGGGAGGAAATGAGGACTGAGAAAAACGACCTGTTGTGGTGAAAATAGACTCAAAAGTGGTACAGAGTAAGTTTATTGAGCTAAAGTTGCGTTAAAGCAGGAGCAGCACCATAAGATTTCTGCTCAAAAGGTTGACTTGGGGAGCAGCTTATATGATGCTTGAGACAAAGGGAAGGTATAGGGGGGGAATAAGCAGGGATAAGGGGGGTATAATTTATTCTTGATATGTGCTTTTCAAGGTTATGGGGCTGTTTGAGCAGGGTGTCTTGAGGCTCAGTTCATTACCAGCAAGCAGGATGCTGATACAGGGTTGTGGCTATCTGGTGAAGATTAGCAGGCCTTGCTGGTGTCAGCTTGAACTCTTCATTACTGGGGCAGGGGGTTTTATCAGCACTGCAAAGGATTATTGGTATGTCAGCTTGCTTCACTTAAACTCTGTTTCTTTTTTATAACTCCCTGGATAAAATGGAAGCTCAAGCAAATCAAGGTGGTTAGTAAAATCATTTATCTTTCCAATTTCACAGACCAATGAGATAGGAATAAACCTAAGGTTTTCTACTCCTGGTAATGGCAGACTACATAAATTAGATAAACCCTTCCACTGGGAACTACCAGAATGAGGTAGGGAAAAAACTGTCTTAAGGCATTGGGATTTAATGAGACAGTGATAAATTATAGGGTCACAATCCAGAGAAGGAATATACTCAGGTGAACTCCATCTTTGGGGATGCTTTTCCCCCAGGGGTGTCTTTATCAGTTCCATGTAGCAGCTGGGTATTTATGAAGCTGAGCAGTGCTTTCAGTTTGAAGAAATAGGTGGACAGCAACTGGAATCCAGGGCTTGCCCAGAAAAGTTGGCATGATAAAGTTTCCCAGCTTTGGTTTGGAATCCCAAAGAGCTATGACCCAGGAGTAAGGGTATCCATAAATATACCAGTTCCAGAAGAAACCAAAGCGAGCTTCCCATAATCTCCATTTTACAAACTGATTTAAAATAATTCTGAACCCTCCTACAAAGTCATACCTGTTGTTTCCTGTCCTTGGACACATAAAAATTGATGGCAAAGAGATGTGGACTTGGAGAAGTCTGGAGCCAGCTTACTCCCCGCAGGCTCAAAATCACCTTTTCCCACACAGAAAATTTTTTTAAAATTCTGATTTCATGGTACCCAGTGATCCCTGCTAAAAGGAAAAGTAAATCCTCTCTAAAGGAAAAAAAATTCTAGAACTCAAACATCCACAGTTTTTCATATGCGGTGTTTGACATTCAACAAAAATTACCACATTCACAGAGAAAAGGCTATATCACTGACAACCAAGAAAAATAATAGAAAATAGAAACAGACCTATAGGAATCTAGATAAAGGAGTTGTAAGGGAGATATTTAACTTTTATGCTTATGGGATTTAGAACTACATTGCTTGTGTTAAAAATTTCACTCTGCCTCTTTTGAACTTGGTGATCCTGGTCAAACTCGTTAACTATTCTGTGTCTCAGTTGTGTCATTTGTAAAATGGAAAAAATAATAGAACCTATCTCACTGGTTGGAGCAATGAATTAACATGCTTGGAAAAATGCCAAGAACAGTGTAAAAGCTAGTTATTATTAAAATCTGAGTTTTAGACATGATATTGAGTTGATAATGTATATGAGGTTTTATAATCCAAGTTTTTCATTTAACACTGTATCATAAACATTTGTCCATGCTGTTAAAAATAATTTTTGTATGCTTAATATGTCAAGGAAATAAATGACAAGATGTAGAATTTTGGCAGAGAAATGTAAACTGTAATAAAAGAACCAAATGGCAAATCTACAACTAAACAAAATAAGTGCAAAGTAAAGAACTCAATTCATTGGTTTAATTACAGATTAGTGCAGAAGAGAGAATTAGTGAACTCAAAGATAGGTTATAAAATGTTATCCAGAATGAAGCTGAGAGAGACTTGATGAAAAATACAGAGGGAAGGGCAAAAAGACAGAGATAAAATGATAATGTCAGTATTCCCAGAAGGAAAAGAGAAAGAATATTACAGAATCAGTGTTTGTAGGGTTAATTTTCCAAAACTGAGAAAATATATCCAGACGTAGATTCAAGATTCCCTATGAACCCCAGTCAGGATAAAGCAAAAAAAAAAAAAAAAAAAAAAAAAAATCTAGGCACCATATAATGAAATTGCTAAAAACTAAAGGCAAAGAGAAAATCTTGAAAACATTCAGAGAGAAAATATTACCTTCAAAGGACATAAAATTTGACTTACTCCTAACTTTTCAACCAAAACAAAAGAAGCCTGAAGACAGTGGAATAATATCTCCCAAGTGCTGAAAGACAATATCTGCCAACCTAGAATTCTATATATACCCATGTATTAGTCAGTCAAAGGGGTGCTGATGCAAAATACCAGAAATTGGTTGGTTTTTATAAAGGGTATTTATTTAGCGTAGGAGCTTACAGATACCAGGCCATAAAGCATAAGTTACTTCCTTCACCAAAGTCTATTTGGAGCAAAATGGCTGCCGACATCTGTGAGGGTTCTGGCTTCCTGGGTTCCTATGTACCTGGGGCTTGCTTTTCTCTGGGTTCAAGGTTCCTTTCTTCCTGGGGCTGGCTTCTCTTTCCTATGTGAGCTTACTTGCCGGGGGTTCTGCTTAAGTCTTCATCATCAAACTCTAACATCAAAACTCCAACATTAAAAGCCCTCAACTCTGTTCTTTTTTTTTTTTTTTTTTTTTTTTTTAAGATTTATTTATTTATTTAATTCCCCCCCCTCCCCTGGTTGTCTGTTCTTGGTGTCTATTTGCTGCGTCTTGTTTCTTTGTCCGCTTCTGTTGTCGTCAGCGGCACGGGAAATGTGGGCGGCGCCATTCCTGGGCAGGCTGCTCTTTCTTTTTCACGCTGGGCGGCTTTCCTCACAGGTGCACTTCTTGCGCGTGGGGCTCCCCCACGCGGGGGACACCCTTGCGTGGCACGGCACTCCTTGCGCGCATCAGCACTGCGCATGGCCAGCTCCACACGGGTCAAGGAGGCCCGGGGTTTGAACCACGGACCTCCCATATGGTAGACGGACGCCCTAACCACTGGGCCAAAGTCCGTTTCCCTCAACTCTCTTCTTTGCCATGCTTTTTATCTAATCATAATTCAATTGAATTATCTAATCATAATTCAATCATAATTCAATCATGCCCAGGTACCAATCAGATTACAAGCATAATCCAATATTTCTTTTTGGAATTCATCAATAATATCAAAGTGCTACAACCCATCAAAAGTATCTTGAAGAATTTAAGTGAAATCACATTTGCTGAAGAATACTGAGAGGATTCACCACCAGTAGACCAGCACTAAAGGAAACATGAAAGGGTGCTCTTCAGGCATAGGGAAAATGATTATAGATGGGAAGTGAAAAATGCAGGCAGAAATGAGGAAAATAAAAAGGATAAATGAGGGAGAGGGGAGAAGAGAAAAAACATTGACTCTAATACCAATAATAATGTCTTGTGAGATTTAAACATATGTGAAAATTAAAATACATGACAACCCCCCAGGTACTGGTTCTCCTGAGGGCTATAGAGACCTAAAGGTTCTATGGTCATAGCAGATGACTCTGGAGTTCAGTGCTATGTCAGTTGGCCCTACTTTGGAGTTTGTGTTTCTGAGTGTGATGGAGTTGGACTCAGATGTGACTTTTCTACACATGCCTCTTCTGTTACTTTTACTGGACCTGTGGTTGGCATTTGGGTTGGTGTATACTCAGGAGACCTGAATCTCTGAACTGTCCATGTGATGGCCAGGCCCTGGGCCTCAGCAGACTTGCGGCTCCTACCCTCTGGTTTGTTGGACTTACCCTGGCCAGCTGACAGGGAGGTGAAGACGGTCAACCACCACACCAGGGAGCCAAAAGTGCCTACAACTGCAAGTAGGAGAATTGCATCCATCATCCATGTGGAATCTAAGCCCCCTCTTGATATAGAGGTGGAGTGGACATAACCATCCCAGGGTCCACAGGATGGAGGAATAGAGTATGGATTAGAGTGGATTTACTGATATTCTCCTATGGAACTATTGTGATGAGTCATGGAAGAAATTGTAGCATTGATGTGGAGAAAGTGGCCATGGTAGTTGCTGAGGGTAGGGAGAGGGAAGAAGAGATATGATGTGGGGGCATTTTCAGGACTTGGAGTTGTCCTGAGTGGTACTTCATGGACAGATGCTGGACATTGTGTGTCCTGCCATGGTCCACTGGGTGGACTGGGGGAGAGTGTAAACTACAATGTAAACCACTATCCATGGGTGCTCCAAAATGTATTCACTAAATGCAATGAATGTGCCATGATGATGAAAGAGGTTGTTGATATGGGAGGAGTGGGGTGAGGGGGGTGGCAGGTATATGGGGACCTCACATTTTTTTAATGTAACATTTTTAAAAAATGAAAGAAGGTAATTAAAAAATAAAATAGATATTAAAAAAATATGTGACAACAATAGCACTGTATTAGCCAAAGAGGTGCTGATGTAAAGTGCCAAAAGTATGTTGGTTTTTATAAAGGGTCTTTATTTGGGGGTAAAAGTTTACAGTTAAAAGGCCCTAAAGAGTGCAACTCAAGGTACCATAAGAGATACTTTTTCACCCAAGTCAGTTGCTACATGTTGAAGTAAGATAGCAGAACTGGTTTCTCCTTCCTTCTTCCTCTTAAGGCTCTATGCCACCCCCCCCACCCCCTACCCCCCCCCCCCCCTTCCGCTTCTTCTGATCTCAGCTGTAGGCTGGCATAGGGTTTTTCTTTCTGGCCTTTCTCAGCTCAGCTGTTCTGTTCTCTTCAGTTGCAAACTATGAGGCAAATGGCTCATCTCTCTTCCTGGGGAGGCAGGGTCAAAGTTCTCTGAAGTGTCTTTGGAGCTCTCTTTCTTCCTGTGCCTTCTTCTGTGTCTTCTTGAATGAGTGTCCATTTATATAGCCCTCCAAAGGGGTGGGAAATAAACCTGAGTTACACCCTACTGATGTGGTTGAATCAAATCTTAATTTAATCAAAGACATATCAGCTGATCCCACAGAGGATCCCACAGAGGAACCAGTGGAATTCATAAATAATACCAAACTGCTACAAGCATGTAAATCATGAAATGAGTTTGTGTTCTTGCCCTTACATTGAAATAAGATTTTTTGTGTGTGTGTGCTTTAAAGTTCTCCAAGCACTTTTTATTTCCCTCACCTCATCCAAGTTTCACAACAACCCTGCAAAGGAAGGAGATAAAGCCACTATTATCCTATTTGACAGAAGAGAAACTAAAGTTTTGGGTGGCTGATATTTTGTCCATCTGCACAGTGATGAGCTGCAAAACTGAAATTTGGTCTCAGGTCTATCTGACTCCAGAACCTGTGGACCCCCACCATGTGATTCTCACCTCTTGAAACCTGCCCCAAAACAGATTCCCACCAAGGAAAAAGCAAAGAAAAAAAGAATGCAGTAAAAATAGTGAGCCCCCAAAGTATGGCACTTGAGTAGTGTGTGGGTGCTCCTTTAAGAACTTAACACACAAAACCAACAGCCAAGGTGTTCAGCCAAAAGAGAGAGAGAGAGAGAAAAAAAGGCATATTTCTAGCCTGCATAACCATTTCTAGACTGATTCCCACTAGCAGCCTCCGAGGCGAACAGCATCTCACTGTCTGGCCTGAGGTCTCTCACCTCAACCCACCTCCCCGGGTTAGTTATGACAGCGCAGCTCTGACTCGTGTGCAGGCGAAACCCCAAAACTCAAAACAAGAAGTGAAAAAAAGTGGAGCCACATCCTACACACCCGAGCATTCCGCACAATGTCAGTTCCAATGTCGCCTGGAACGGGATCTTAGAAGGAAGCAGAATGGGGTGCACATTCCTGTGAACCCACCCGCCCTACTCCTTCCCACCCAGTCCTTGGGGAAGAATAGTAGTAGCTAGCGCAGAGGATTCCTTATTAAGCCTGGGACGGAGCCAAAAGCAAATACACCCCAGGCGCCCTCGCGCAGAGGATTCCTTATTAAGCCTGGGACCGAGCCAAAAGCAAATACACCCCAGGCGCCCTCTCCTAAGAACAGTTTGTCTTTCTAAACTCTCCACCCGGCCCTTCTCTCTTGCTCTGCTGGGCCTCTCCTTGGCGCAGACGGACGGGAATCGGCGGTGGGGAGGGAGCGTAGTAAACCTGAGGAAAGTCTGAGGGTAAAAATCGGGCCATCCGCAAAGCCAGCCGCGCTGCCCCGCCAGGTGTGTGGGGCTCGATGCCGGCGCGCAACCCCTAAGCGAGCTCGGAACCTGGTGCCCGCGGCCACGTCTGAGGTTGGCAAGGGGGCACTGCCCATCGCTAAGCCGTCCCTGGGGCGTGGAGCCGAGCCCGCCAAGAGAGCACGCTTCAGTTTGGGCAGTAATAATATTCCTGAAAGACGCCAGGGAAGCGAAGGTCGGGGCGATTCGCAGCTTTCAGCAGGGAGTGGGGCACCTCAGCCCGGGGGTGCAGGGAACCCACTTAGTTCATCACCCTGGGGATCTCAGGGAGGCACGCGGGGGGGCCCAAACTACCTCGGCGACACAGCGGAAAGAAGGGCTCCATCCTCAACTTTCTCGGAGGTAACTGCTCTACTCCGCGGCTCGCCGAACCCTGCGGGCACACCGGGTCCCAGTTTAGGAGAGAACCAGGGACCCGACTCCCTCTCCCCGCGCACAACACAAGCGAGCCGCGACCCGTAGACCCCTTTTCCGCCCCCGCCAACTTGAAAGCATCTCGCAAGCATCTCGCTGGGATTCTGCTTCCTTCTCTGGTCCCGCAGCGGGCCCCCTGCCCCGGCTGCCCGCATCGGACCGAGCCCCCGGCGCCCCAAACGCCGCGGCTGCCGCATCCGTATCCTCCCGCCCCGGCCTAGCCTCCGCCTAGCCCAGCCGGCTCCCCACGCCCCAGCCCTACGGTGCAGCTCGGCTCGCGCCTCGGCCGTGCCAGTGCGCGGCACGCGTCGCAGCCAACGAGGCTTCTCCCCGGAGGCGACCCCGCACGGGGCTCCCGGCTCCGGACAAGGCTCGGCCGGTCCGGGTACTGGCTCCCCGCCGGCTCGCGGCTCCCGCGCCGACTCCGGCTGCCGCGCGCGAAGAGGGAGGGGGTGGGGGGAATCTCCCAGCAACTCCAACTCCAGGCGCTAGAGCTCGCGCTGCAGCCGCGCGCCCGCCCGCCGGCCCCCGAGTGCCGAAATAATAAATATTTGAAGTCCATTCCTCTTCAGTAACCAGGGAAACACAAAGGAAAATCCTATACCTCTCCATGCCCACCAGAATAGCTAAAATGAAACAGACTGACACTGCCTAGCTGGTAAGGATGTGGAGTTAATGGAATTCTCACACATTGCTCATGGTATATTCAGAAAGTGACACGTACAAAAAGTCACCAATCTGACAAAGAGACATGGGCAAGCAGCGTTGTAATAGTCTTATTAATATTTGTTACAAATTTGAAAGAACTCGAGTATGTATCAATGGTAAAATGGGTAAATAAATTACGGTATCTTTACACAGTGGAACACTAAGAGCTGCACTGTCTTATACAGTAACCACTGTTTGTGGCTCCTTTAAATTAAATTAATTAAAATAAATTCAGCTCTTCAGTATCATTAACTACATTTCAAGTGCTCAATAGCATCATTTGACTAGCAGCTACTGTGTTGGACAGTGGAGGTACAGAACATTTCCATTAATGAGATGGTATTTTGGACAGCACTGCTATATTTCAGGGATCAGACAACTTTTTATGTAAAAGGGCCCAGTAGTAAATATTTTAGGCTTTGTGGGTTATATGGTCTCTGTCACAACTACTCAACTCTGCCATTGCATGAAAGCATCCATAGATGATACATTAATGGATGAGTATGGCTGTTCCAATAAAGCTTTATTATTTATGGCCACTAAAATTTTCATTTCACAAAATACTATTCTTTTAATTTTTTCTTTAAACTTTTTATTTTGATATAATTTCAAACTTACAGGACTGTTGCAAAAATAATACAAAACCCATTCAAATAACTCCAACACACCCTCCCCTCAGATACCCAGATTCAACAATTTTAACACTTTGCTGCATTTCATATTTGATATATCATTCTACCTATCATTTGTGTATCTATCAATCCCTCCTTCTCTATTTTCTGAACATTTGGAGAGTAGGTTGTATGCATATGCTCCTTGAACATAAAATATTTCTATGTACATTTCCTAAGAACAAGGACATTCACTTTTGTAACCACCTTAAGTACAGTTATCAAGTTGAAGAAATTTAACACTGATATAAAGCTTATAGTCCATATTCTAATTTTTTTTCATATGTCCCAATAATGCCTTTTTAAATCCCCCTCCTTGTGGCTTTTTGCTTGCTGTCTGCTTTCTGTGTCCATTTGCTTTGCATTCTTGCCTGTCTGTATTTTTTTTTATTTATTTGTGCCCCCCCACACACACACACTTTGCGGCTTGATTGCTGACTGCTGTCTGTGTCAATTTGCTGCGCATACTTCTGCGTTTTTGCTTGTCTCTTTTTTGTTGTGTCACCTTGCTAAGTCGGCTCTCTGCGGCCCTTGCAGGCTGGCAGCACTCCGCAGCGCCGGGGCCAGTGGCTCTCCACAGCGTGTAGGTGAGCCTGCCTTCACGAGGAGGCCCCAGGACACGAACCCAGGGCCTCCCATATGGTAGACAGGAGCCCAACTGGTTGAGCCACAGCCGCTTCCCCCAATAATGCCTTTTTGAACTTTTTTCCTGCATTACTAGATCCAGTCTAGGATCATTTAATTGCGGTTGTCTTTTAGTTATTTTTTTAAATTGTGGGAACATATGTACAACATAAACTTTTCCACCTCAACCACTCCCAAGCTACCATTCATTGGGATTAATCACATTCACCTGCTGCACCACTGTTACCACCACCCACCACCAGAACCCTCCCATTCCCAAACAGAAAACTTACACCCACTAGGAATCAACTAACCATTCCTCCCCCACCCTGCAAGCTGCCCTGTGCTCTTCATCTCCATGAGTTTGCATATTGCAGCCATTTCTTATAAGGGGAATCATACACGATCTGTACCCCCTGTGGTTGACCTTTCTCACCCAATATGTCTTCAAGGCTGACCCATGCAAAAGCATGCATCAGAACTTCACTCCCCTTTAAGGCCGAGTAATATTCCCTTGTATGCGTATACCACATTTTGCTTATCCATTCATCTGCTGATGGACGACAGGGACACCTCTACCTTTTGGCCATCGTAAACAATGCTGATATGAACATTGGTGTGTAAACAAGTGGGCAAGTCCCCACTTTCAATCCTCCTGGCATATACCCAGAAGTCAGACGGCCAGCCCACATTGTAGTTCAATGTTTAACTTCTTTAAAAATCACCAAATTACCTTCCTTCCACAATGGCTGCACCACCTCTATGCTGAGATCAGCTCAGCAATAGGTTTGCACGAAGGGAAGGCAACACAGAACTGAAGAAACAAAAGGACAGAAAGAAAGACACAAGAGAGAAATTAAAGATGGGACCGGGGGCTCAATAGCTTCTGGAATTGAGAGCCTGGACCCTAGCTTCCACATCATATTTATTAGAAATTACAAAGCAGTAGTTATCTATATTTATTTTCAAGGCTGCTTGACATTAAAGCTGCAACACCTGCACTGCTAGGGAGCAGGACATAACAAAGTTCAAACGTCTCCACACACAATTTTCGCGCTGACCAGACAGCATTCCATCTAGTCAAGGCTGATGTTCCTAAGCCCACACTTGTTATCTGCGTTATGGAAACGTTTCAACTTCAAGCCAGGTTCCCACATTCAAAGTCAAGCTATTTTCCCACACCGCTACACTACCATCAACAATGTACAAAGGGTCCCCATTTCTCTGCATCTTTTCCAGCATTTGGTTCTTACTGATTTTTTTAAAGATTTTGTTTATTTCTCTCCATTCCCCCCGCCCCCATTGTCTGCTCTCTCTGTCCATTTGCTGTGTGTTCTTCTGTGTCCACTTGTATTCTCATCAGGCGGCACTGGGGATCTGTGTCTGTTTTTGTTGCGTCATCTTGCTGTGTTAACTCTTCATGTGTGTGGCACCACTCCTGGGTGGGCTGCAGTTTTGCGCAGGGTGGCTCTCCTTGTGCAGGGGCCACTTCTTGCATGGGGGGGCACCCTTACGTGGGGGCATCCCTATGTGGGTCAGCACTCCTTGCGTGCTGCAGCACTGCACATGGGCCAGTTCACCACTCGGGCCCTGGGTATTGAACCCTTGGACCTCCTATATGGTAGGTGGATGCTTTATCTGTTGAGCCACATCCACTTCCCTGATTTTTAAATAATAGCCATTCCAGTGAGTGTGAAGTGGCATCTCACAGTGGCTCAATTTTTGAATTTTCCTATGGTTAAGGATGTTATGTATATTTTCATTTGCCCACTGGCCACTTGCATATCTTCCTTCGAGAAACTTGTATTCACATTCCTTGCCCAGTCCCCATCTAGTGATGATGAACGACCTCAGACTTTGTTTATTGGGGGAATATTTTAATCTCTCCCTCACTTTAAAAAAATTTATTGAAACATATAATTTATACATGAACATACATAAACAATAAGTATATTAAAAGTTGTGAACTTTCAAAGGAAACATGCATATCATCAAACAGGGCTCCCATACATCACCCCACCACCAGCACATTGCATTGTTGTGAAACATTTATTACAAACTATGAAAGAGCATTGCCAAGATATTACAACTAGCTATAGCCCATATCTTGTATTTGGTATGTTTTTCACCCAACACACCCAGTTATTAACACCCTGTATTAGTATTATACATTTGATATAGTTCATGAGAGCATGTTCTCATATTTGTCCTGTTAACTACAGTCCACCTTCCACCACTGGATTCCCTGTGTTATACAGTCCTATGCTTTGTACGATCCATCAGAGTGCACGCTCAGTGACTCTCATTTTCATTACAGAGTTGTGCTGTCATCACCTTAATCAATTTTAGAACTTTTCATTACTCCAAAAGGAAAAATCTCATTCTCTCTTATATCCCCTATAGTTTTCTCATAGAATTGATATCGTTTTTGTCAATGCTGCAAAAATATTACAATATTATTGTTAACTATATCCATAAGTTACATCAGTTGTAATTTTACCATATATCCCCATATTCTTAACACTTTGTAAAAGAACATTCTTATTACCCGCACTATTAAGCATATTATTAACCACAGTCTTCATCCACCACTGAAATCACTGTTATAATACCCTAGATTATTCTCTAGTTTCCTATCAATTGACATTTATGTTCACCTTTCAGACACGATCACATTTATAAATCAGCAGGGTTAATTATTCTCACTATAATGTGCTACTACAACTTTATTCATTTCTGCACTTTCAGAATTAATCTTATTAATAATGCTAAATACATTAAACATCAGTTCCTATTCTCAACCTATCTTCTCTTTCCTAGTAACGGATACTCTAGAGTACTTCTGTGAGTTTATTCATAGTATTTAATTCATGTTAATGAGACCATACAATATTTGTCCTTTTGTGTCTGGCTTATTTCACTCAACATAATATCCTCTAGGTTCATTCAGTTTTTCATATGCATCCAGATTTCATTTCTTCTTATAGCTAAATAGTATTCCATCATATGTGTATACCACATTTTGTTTACCCATTCATCAGTTCATGGACACTTGGGTTGGTTCTATATTTTACCAATTGTGAATAATGCTTCTACGAATGTCAGTTGTCAGTTCATGTCCTTGCTTTCAGTATTTCTGAATATGACCCTAGTAATGGAATTGTTGGATCATATGGCAGTTCTATAGTCAGTTTCTTAAGTTACTACCAAACTGTCTTCCACAGAGGCTGCACCATTCTACATTGCCATCAACAGTGAAGGCGTGTTTCTATTTCTCCACAACCTTTGCAGCCCTTGTAGTTTTCTATTTTTTTTTAATAATGGCAATTTTATAAAATGCAAAACTGGTATGTTGTAGTTTTTTAAAAAAGATTTATTTATCTCCCCTTCATTGTTTTGCACTTGCTGTCTGCTTTTGTGTCTGTTTGTTGTGTGCTCTGTCTGCTTGTCTTCTTCTTTTTCTCTTTTTGTAGAAGGCACCAGGAACTGAACATGGAACCTCCCATGTGGGAGGGAGGTGCCCAATTGCTTGAGCCCCATCTGTTCCCTGCTTGTTGTGTCTCTTGTTGTGTCTCCTCATTGTGACATCTTGTTGTATCAATCATTGTGTCATATCATTGTGACACCTTGTTGCATCAGCTCACCATGCCAGCACTTCACGTGAGCTCACTATCTTGCTCATCTTCTTTAGGAGGCACCGGGAACTGAAGTCAGGAACTCCCATGTGGAAGGCAGGTGCCTAACTGCTTGAACCACATCCACTCCCCCTCTTATTTTAGTTATGGTCTGCATTTCCCTAATAGCTAGTGATGTTGAACATTGTTTTCATGTACCTTTTGACCATTTGTATTTCCTCTTTGGAGAAATGTCTATTAAGTCTTTTGCTCATTTTTAAATTGGGTTGTTTGCCTTTTTTGTCATTCAATTGTACCATATATTTATATAACGTGGATATCAAACTTTTATTGAATATGTATTTTCCAAATATTTTCTCCCTTTGAGTCAGCTGACTTTTTACTTTCTTGATAAAGTCCTTTGAAGCAAAAAAGTGTTTAATTTTGAGGAGGCCCCATTTTTCTATTTTTTATTTAGTTGCTCAGACTTTGTGTGTGAGGTATAAGAAACTACTGCTTACCACAAGGTCTTGCAGATGTTTCCCTTTATTTTCTTCTGGAAGTTTTATGCTGTTGGTTTATATTTAGGTCTTTGATCCATTTTGAGTTAATTTTTGTATAAGGTGTGAGATAGGGATCCCACTTTTTTCTTTTATTTTTTCTTCTTTATTTTCTTTTAAATGTTACATTAAAAAGATATGAGGTCCCCATATACTCCCCACCCCCCCTACCCCACTCCTCCCACATCAATAACCTCTTCCATCATTGTGGCACATTCACTACACTGGTGAATACATTCTGGAGCACTGCTGCACCACATGGACAGTGGTCTACATTGTAGTCTACACTCTCCCCCAGTCCACCCAGTGGACCATGGCAGGACACACAATGTCCAGCATCTGTCCCTGCAGCACCACCCAGGACAACTCCAAGTCCTGAAAATGCCCCCATATCATATCTCTTCTTCCCTCTTCTTACCCTCAGTAGCTACCGTGGCCATTTTCTCCACATCAATACTACAATTTCTTCCCTTACTAATCACAATAGTTCCCCAGCAGAATACCAGTAAGTCCACTCTAATCCATACTCTATTCCTCCATCCCGTGGACCCTGGGATGGTTGATTATGAATATCCAGTTCTCCCAACATCATTTGTTGAGTATACAAAGCCCAGCTGGGTGGACTTGACAGTCTTGTCAAAAATCATTCCACCATAGATGTGAGGATTTATTTCTGAGTTTGCAATTTAGTTCCGTCAGTCAACATGTCAATCTTTTTCTTTTTTAAATAAATTTTTAAAAAGATACATAGATCATACAAAATGTTACATTAAAAATATAAGAGGATCCCATGTACACCCACTCTCCCACCCACTCCTCCCACATTACCAGACTCTTTCATCAGTGTGGTACATTCATTGTATTTGGTGAATACGTTTTGGAGCACTGCTACACAGCATGGATTATAGTTTACATTGTAGTTTACACTCTCTCCCAGTCCATTCAGTGGGTTATGGCAGGATATATGATGTAATGCATCTGTCCCTGCAATATCACTCAGGACAACTCCAAGTCCTGAAAATGCCCCCATATCACACCTCTTCTTCCCTCTCCCTGCCCTCAGCAACTACTGTGGCCACTGCTGTCAGTACCATACTTTTAAAACCACTGTAACTCAGTAATAAGCTTA
The DNA here is from genome assembly GCF_030445035.2 of Dasypus novemcinctus. NCBI lineage: Eukaryota > Metazoa > Chordata > Mammalia > Cingulata > Dasypodidae > Dasypus > Dasypus novemcinctus. Next base: position 79,417,641 of record NC_080704.1, read on the forward strand.
ATGACAAGAAGTGAGAGTCCTCCAACTTCATTCTTCTTTTTTAAAGAAATTTTGGCTATTTGGGGTGAGTTACACTTCCAAATAAATTTCATAATTGACTTTTCCATTTCTACAACTAAGGCCTTTGGGATTTTTATTGGGATTGCGTTGAATCTGTAAATCAGTTTGGGTAGAATTGACATCTTATCTCTCTTTAGTCTTCCAATCCATGAACACAGAATGTCCTATTTATTTAGTTCTTCTTCAGTTTCTTTTAGCAATTTTTGCATTTTTCTAAATACAGGTCTTTTATGTCCTTGGTTAAGTTTATTCCTAAATATCTGATTCTTTTAGTTGCTATTGTTAATGGAATTTTTTTCTGATTTCCTCCTCAGATTGCTCATGACTAGTGTATAGAAATGCTGTCACTTGCTTAATTCGTTTATTAGCTCTAGGAAGTTTGTTGTGGATTTTTCGGGATTGTTTTCGGTATAAGAGCATATCATCAGCGAATAGTGACAGTTTCCTTCTTCTTTTCTTATTTCTGTGACTTTTATTTCTTTATCTAGCCTAATTGCTCTAGCTAGAAGTTCCAGCACAATATTGAATAACAGTGATGACAGTGGGCTTCCTCATCTTGTTCCCAATCTCAGCAGGAAAGCTTTCAGTCTTTCATCATTAAGTACAATTCTAGCTAGCTGTGGGTTTTTCATATATGCACTTTACCATGATGAGAAAACTTCCATCTATTCATATTTTTGCAGTGTTTTTTTTTTTTAATCAAGAAAGGATGCTGTATTTGGTCAAATGACTTTTCTATGTCAATCGAAGGGATCATGTGGTTTTTCCTCTTTAATTTATTAATGTGGTTTATTACAGTAATTGATTTTCTGATGTTGAACCATCCTTGTGTACCTGGGATAAGTACCCACTTGACAGAGGCGTATAATTCTTTTAATGTGGTTTTGGATTTGGTCTGCAAGTATTTTGTTGAGAATTTTTGCATCTATATTCATTAGAGAAATTAGACTGTAATTTTCTTTCTTTTTAGTATCTTTACCTGGTTTTGCTATTAGCATGATGTTGGTTTCATAAAGTGAGTTTGGTAGTGTTCCTTCCTGTTCAATTTTTTTGGAAGAGCTTGAGTAGTTTGGTATTGGATCATCTTTGAATGACTGGTAGAATTCACTTGTGAAACTATCTGGTCCTGGGCGCTTTATCTTTGGGAAGTTTTTTTTTAAGTTACATATTTTTATTTAAGTTATTTAAGTTTATTTAAGTTACATATTTTTATGTAAAAGAAAAAAATAGTAAAAAGTAATATTGTTTTAAAGTTTTGTAATTTATTTAATTTTTAATTTATTTTTTGACTGAAAATCAGACAAATAAAACTTCATGTTAGCTTTTGCTTTCAATCTGTTGTAATATTACAGCATCATGTAGCCTCTTTGGTGACCCCTTCTACATTAGTGTGGGAATGAGAGTGCAAAAGGCAAGGGTGGCCTCAGTACTCCTTCACAACTTTCCTCTTATCTCCAAATAACCTATATTCTAGGTTTTAACTCCATGCATTTATTTTTCATATATAGTTCATATTATTGAGACTGTGCAACATTTGTCCTTTTTTGTCTGGCCTGTCTCACTCAACATAAAGTCCTCAAGGTTCATCCATGTTGTCATATGCATACTGATTTCATTTCTTCTTACTGCAGCATAGTATTCCATTGTATGTATATACCACATTTTGTTCATCCATTCATTGGTTGATGGGCCTTTGGGTTGTCTCCATCTTTTGGTAACTGTGAGTAAAGCCACTATGAACACTGGTGTGCAAATGCCTATTTGTATCACAGTTTTCAGTTTTCTGGATTTATTCCTAGCAGAAGAATTGTTGGATCATATGGCAGTTCTATATTTAGCTTCCTGAGGAACCGCCAAACTGTCTTCCACAGAGGCTGTACCATTTTACCATCTCACCAACAATGAAGGAATGTGCCTGTTTCTTCACATCCTTTCCAGCACTTATTGTTTTCTGTGTGTATTTTTATTTATTTATTAAGTAATGGCCATTTTATGCATTGTGACATGGTATCTCATTGTCCATTCACGAGGGCCCCTGGGCTCCGCTGAGTCTCAGGCTCCGCTGAGTCTCAGGCGGCATCCGAGGCAGCGGAGGCTGTGGGCGCGCGTGTCCTGGGGCGCCATCGGCAGACACCAACCCCTGCGCCCGCGAACACATCCTCCTGGGCAGCTCCTCGCCGCCAGCTTCTGGCTACCATCACTTCCCTTAGCGGCCCACTGGCGTGAGCGCGGCGGGAGACACGCCGCTGCAGTCTCAAACCGTGAATTATATGGGCCAGCTGGCTGGGCAGGTGATTGTCACTGTGAAGGAACTCTATAAGAGCACCAACCAAACCACCTTGTAGGGGTGCATTGATGTCACTGTGGTCCAACAGCAGGTTGATACCTATTTGTTTTTGTGTTTTCACCTCTGCTTTGGGAAGCTGGGGGTCCTGAGATGTAGGGAGAAATTGATCAATATGGAAGTCAGTGGCGATACTGTGGATCTTCACATGAAATTGGGTGACAATGGAGAAGCTTTCTTTATGGAGGAGACTGAAGAGGAATATGAAAAACTTCCCGCTTACCTTGCCATCTCACCAGTTCCTACTGAAGATCAATTCTTTATGGAAACTGATATCCCTTTAATGAAATCAGGTGGAAATGAAAGACCATCTCAGAGTTCAGACATCTCACACATCTTAGAAATGGAGATAGTTTTCACTTTAGGTTCTGTGAATAAGAAAAAAAAAAAACAGAGAAAGGAATACAAGCAAGACAGTAAGAAGGAAGATCAAGCCACTTCTGCTGCAGAAGACACATTTGATGTGGATTTAAGCTCTAATGATAAAAAGGGAGCCCTGTCAGCAAGAGGATCTTCAAATGTTTCCTTAAAGGAAGAAGACTACAAGGAGCCTTTGAGCTTCTATTCTGATGACCATAACCCCCCCCTTATCTGACGGAGATTGGTCTCCTTTGGACAATGCCTATTCCCAGGCATTGTGTCCTAAGAGCAATTCATAGCTGGAGGTGAAACCTGCTGAGAGCCTACTCAGATCTGAGTCTCAAATGGAGTGGGCATGTGAGCACAGGACAGCTATAATTACAATATCAGAAAATACTCATTTTTCATGTAACAGCGAGGACAACTTCATAAGTGAGGTTGAAAAGGATGCTTCCATTGAAGACATGGTCTGTACCATAGTGAAGCTCAAACCCAGAGTTCCATGTAAGTCGATGAGTGATGTAACTTGTGCTGCAGAACTTCTTGTACCTCCTCTTGAGATGCTGCAGATCTCATCTATGTGAGCTGCAGATCATCTTCCAATCCCATCATTACTTGAGGCTTCACCAGAATCAAAACCAGCAGCTAAAATAGACTCATGCTCAAAGAAGAAAGGTGTCTGCAAGAGAAGCCAGCACCAGGGAACTGATGATATTTACCTAGATGCCTTGAAGGCTCTAGAACCTGAAGTTGCAGCTCTCTATTTCCCTGAAAGTGAATCTGAACCTGGCTCCAGGCAGTGGCCTGAATCGGACATACTTTCTGGTTCCCAGTCCCCACAGTCTGTGGTGCTGAGACCAGCTTAGCAATAGGTTTGCACGAAGGGAAGGCAAAGCAGAATTGAATAAATAAAAGGACAGAAAGAAAGACACACGAGAGAAAACAAAGATGGGACCAGGGAGCTCAACAGCTTCTGGAACTGAGAGCCTTGACCCTAGTTTTCACATCATATTTATTAGAAATTACAAAGCAGTAGTTATCTATATTTACTTTCAAGGCTGCTTGTTATTAAAGCTGTAGCACTGGTAATGCTAGGGAGTAGGCCATAACAAAGTTCAAATGTCTCCACATTCAAACAATTTTCGTGCTGACCAGATAGCGGTCTGTCTAGTCAAGGCCACTGTTCCTAAGCCCACACTTGTTATCTGCATTATGGAAACGTTTCAACTTCAAGCCAGGTTCCCACATTCAAATTCAAGCTATTTTCCTACATCTCCCCCTTTTTTGTTTTTGCAAAGCAGTGAAGGCAGATTTGGAGATTTGTTGCTGCTTCATACCCCGGAGGGTTTGTAGCATGCATCTGAGGACTAAATACATACAAAACAGATAGGAACAGATAATTAATATACTTCTTAGAAGACCCCTTCCCCAACTCTTAATCCATATCATAGAGTTCAGGGATCTTAATCCATCCACAATTTCTGTCATAGTTTGTGAAGCAGGAAGCAATTGCAAATGAGCATGTTGAATTCTTGTTATTGGGCTTGTAATTGAGAAATATCTAAGTTTAAATTGTTTTTATGACCATGCAAATGAAGTTTCACTGATTTCTAAGGAATATCACTGCTATTATATACAGAGGGGTCACACAAAAACTAGATATATTCCAATCACATTATAGGCGTAAGCACATATTTACAGTTTGTAATTCTTCTACTAAGCTAAAAACTGCATTTTATACATAATCTATAATTGCAGTAGATTATACAACAACAAACAATAAGACTTCCAACTAGCAGACATTTAATGAATAGACTTTCATTTCTCACGGGCTTAATATTCCCAACCAGAAGGCTATATAGGCCAGTACTCAATAAAAAATGACCTAATTTTCCCCAATTTGTATAGTTTGAGGCATAGGCAGTGACAAATTATTGTTACTCCCCCATTTTGGGCTGTGCAGCACCTGGAATGTTAACTCATAACTCCAGTGCCTTCATTGGCCTTGCTGTTAGCATCTTTACTGGACCTGGGACTACAACTCAGTGTTGAATTTAAACTTAGTCCGTTGTGAGGATTCATTTTCTAGTCAGAAAATAGTAGCTGTCTTGTTATAAGAGTCCCAATGCAGTGAAAGCATACCTCATCCTTCCCAAGAGCAGGAGGGGACCAATGTCACAGTCATTGGAGTGAGCATGATGGACACTCATGGGTGATGTCCATGAGCTGTTGGCAAGTAACAGGCAGCCAGAACTGCTGGGCTAGGCACCACAAGGTCTGGTACTCAAGATGTTTGCCTTTCTGGCAGAGCCACTCTGCTTCTTCTCAGGTCTCAATGGTATGGCTCTGGATCTTCACAAAGGCATCTGCCTCAATAGTCCTGAAAGGGATGTTCGAAGAGTGTGCAGGGACATGACAGACAGTTACCTGTCACTGCTGACAGGCGTCCCAGATCTTCTTCCACAGATCTCTCCCCCAGAGGAGGAGTCTATTGTTTCTGTCTTGTTTTTAGTATTTGCAATCCACCCTTAGATAGGGATCACAGTCTTCAGAGTGACCAGACACTATTGGGTTTAAGTCTTTCACTTTCAGCCGGGCTTCTTATGCTGCACACAATTGCTTTTTTATATTGTACTTTTGGCCCCTTCCAGAAATGTGACTAAAACCCAAGGGGTACTTGTTTAGAATACTGCCTTTGCCACAAACCCCACCCAAAGCCATTATTGGGCTGGCCACATCCAAGTCACAGACTAAGTCATTGTCCACCTTCCCCCTCTTTTTTATTTTTTAAAGCATCCTGCTGGAGGGCCTCCTACTCCCATGAAGGACCTTCCCCTATTAACACATACAATGGTTTTAATATTTGAGCTAAGTGAGGGATGAAAGATTTTTTAGTATTCCAACAATATTACAAACTACATTAACATGAGAAAACATTGTACTTTATCAATTACAGCAGGTTACAGTTTCATCTTACCCAACTAAACAACATTTAAGAATTTGATAGAGCAGCAGGGACCTTGTAGCCTATCCCAATTGTTTGCCTATTTTAGGCTCTTAAGATAAGATACTATTGTCTCTGATGTTTCTTTTAATTCTGAAAAAAAGATTACTGGTTAATGTAATGTCATCAGTAGGGTTTCAGCCACAGATGTCTTCTACACAGCCAGATTCTTTGCCACCAGGCCAGAAGATGGTTGGGCTATGCATACAGCCTTGGGGAAGCACTGCAAAAGTCCATTGTTGACTTTTCTACAGGTAGGAGAATGCAGGCTGGCTTGACTTGCCTAAGGAAATACTAAAGAAAGTCTTAGCAAGTTTTAAAACAAAGTGATAGTGACATAATTGGATATTAATTTCTTGCAACAAACTAGCAATATTTGGGACTGCTGCATACTATAATGGTGTTACTTTAATTTATGGTAAGAGGTTGTTTTTGTGACACATACTATTTTTAATAATAATTAAAACCATGGTTAACCACATTGTAGTTTTATCTAATATTATGCTGAAACATTGGTTTATTTCCAGGAATTTTATACACTCTTTAAGTATTCATATGAATTTTTTACTCATACAACTTTAATTAACAGAAGGTTAAAGAATCCTTTTAATTTTATAACACTTTTAAACACTTTCCATTCAACTTATAACATATTAAAGGAACTTAACTATTTTATTACTTTAATTTTTTCAAGGTAAAAGAACAAATTTTTTGCAATAGCTTGAAATAAAAAGATACTTTTCAGGATCTGCCTTTGAGAAAGCAGGTTTGAACATTATGTTCCTTTAAAAGTGATGAGACTTGCTTCTTCTTAAAAAACCAAGGAAACGATAAGGTTAAAGTACAAGAAGCTATTTTGATAAAACAGAGTTTCTTTGTATACTGATTATTCAGGAGAAAAACTCTTTATAAACTTTTACTAAAACAGACTAATAACTTGAGAAACTTTGAGAAAGAACAAAATATTAACTTTGCATCAATATACTATTTGATACTAAAGCTTTTGTGTGTGTTCTTTTTATTTTTATTTATTTATTTATTTTAAGATTTATTTATTTTTATTTATTTCTCTCCCCCTTCCCCCCCCCCCCCCGCCCCGGTTGTCTGTTCTCTGTGTCTATTTTGCTGTGTTTTCTTTGTCTGCTTCTGTTGTTGTCAGCAGCACTGGGAATCTGTGTTTCTTTTTGTTGCGTCATCTTGTTGTGTCAGCTCTCCGTGTGTGCAGTGCCATTCCTGGACAGGCTGCACTTTCTTTCACACTGGGCTGCTCTCTACAGGGCGCACTCCTGCACGTGGGGCTCCCCTACGCGGGGGACACACCTGCGTGGCAGGGCACTCCTCACGCACATCAGCACTACGCATGGGCCAGCTCCACACGGGTCAAGGAGGCCTGCCGTTTGAACTTCAGACCTCCCATGTGGTAGACGGATGCCCTAACCACTGGGCCAAGTCTGCTTCCCAATACTAAAGCTTTTAAAACTTCATAGATAGACCCATCAAATCTTACTCAACTTTAACCATTAAAATTCCTTTTCCATGAACCTTCTGCACTTTCAGTACTCATTCAAGTTTTGTCCCACATTTTACTCTTTCTTAGTAACCAATCATTTTATTTTAGGACAAAATTATTTTCTGTTTCTGTAATAATAAAAACACATTCTATACATCCTACATGCATAAGTTACCAAAATGATTTTGGAAACTGTTTCCAATCAAACTTCTTACAACATACAATTACCATCAACACTAAACAAACTTGTTAAAATAATAATTCAGTTTGGTTATATGCACATATAACTTTTCTTTATTTCAAATACCTAGTAGCATGCAATACTAGAAAGAGTCTTTAGAAACAAGTTGGCAGGGGAGGCTGGCTGCCAACAACTTTTCCTGTTTTAAAATTACTTTTTGTTATTATCAATTCAGCTTCTGTTTAATAATGACTTCTTGCAATTAACCATGTAAACACTTTAATTCAAACAATGCTTCCATAAACTTCTTTTAATTATTTAAAACCATATAGACTATAATTATATTATTTTAAGACAAATTTCACCCTTACTTAATGTTACCACAATACCTTTTACAACTTGCCACATGCATTCAAGTCCCATCCTGCATATGTTCATTCTGATTTTATGAAAACCAGCCATTTTATTTTAGGGCAAAACACACCTTTTTGAACAAACATTAAATTTCAGTCAGCACTCCCACAAACTTTTTACCTTCTTTAATATTCATTTAAGTTTTACATCCTTCATTTTATCCTGTAAAGAAAAATAAACTATTCATTTCAATTTAGGCAAGAACTATTCTTTATGAAGAGACTTATAGTAATTTTGTTAATCAAGACTTACAATTTTTATCACTGTAGAGATCTTATTAACATTTAAACTTACATGTATTAATATAAGTGCTTATTTAATTTTGGGCCATTTGAATAGAGCTCTTTTAGAAATTTTTATTTATTAATTTACATCACCATCTGGAAGTATCAAAATATATACTGACATTGAACAAACAGACAAACACAAAACAATTACAGCATGCCAACAGAAACATAAAGTTTACTGTGGGAAACAAAGGCACAGTGGTGCTGTTTCCATGGTTATGCTGTTAACACAGGAATGCAGAAAGTAAACAGGACTGAACCTGTCCGGGGCTGGTAGAAAGATGAGAAAACACACTTTGTAGTCTGAGAGGGCACTAAGACCTTGTACTCTGAGATAAGATTTTAGTCCTCCAGCTTGTGAGAATTTTTAGTGTGCAGCTGCATGCTATCGCTTGTGCTTACAGTAGCTTGAGTATATATAATGCTACTTAGAAATAATAAAGTTGTCTGATGAGCTTGAGGATTCAATGCTCTCAGAACTCCTGATCCCAGTCTCTCTTTGTCTTTCATTCCCGATACCCTTTGGGCCAACATTCTGACAGTTTACAATTTGACTCATAATTCTTACTTTTCTGGTATAGCTGTTTTTAAGTTCTCCATCATTTCACATCTTAGATTTTACTGCTTTTAAGATTTCTTCTAGAATCCATGTTGCCTGTTACATGCAAGCTTGTTCTTGGAAACAATTTTATTAGTAATTAGCAACCAGTTAGAATAACTTGAGCAGCATAAATGCAGTTAAGCTCTTATTTAGCAGTTTAGACAGTTAATACACATTTTTTTGATTTTTTAAAAAAAGATTTATTTATTTATTTTTTATTTAATTCTCCCCCTCCCCCGGTTGTCTGTTCTCTGTGTCTGTTTGCTGCGTCTTGTTTCTTTGTCCACTTCTGTTGTCGTCAGCGGCACGGGAAGTGTGGGCGGCGCCATTCCTGGGCAGGCTGCACTTTCTTTCGCGCTGGGCTCTCCTTACGGGGTGCACTCCTTGCGTGTGGGGCTCCCCTACGCGGGGGACACCCCTGCGTGGCAGGGCACTCCTTGCGCGCATCAGCACTGCGCATGGGCCAGCTGCACACGGGTCAGGGAGGCCCAGGGTTTGAACCGCAGACCTCCCATGTGGTAGACGGACGCCCTAACCACTGGGCCAAGTCCGTTTCCCCATTTTTTTGATTATTATTCTTTAAGACTACACTGAGACTTGAAATTCAGGAGTAAGCTATTGATTCAAAACCAAAAATTCCTTTTAACACCTTGATTAAAATTTTGTACTAATTTTATTAATTTGGCTAAATAGGCCCAATCAGTATCAGCATGGAAACAAAACAGAACACCAATGTTGCCATATTTTCCTCCTCTTCCAGAGGTTTAATTCTGTTACCCCTCACTAGCCACATTATCATGTAGGCAGAATAAGGGGGGTTTGCACAGTTGCTGCCAGAATATTTTCCTTATCTTAGTTAACACTTTAACAGAGAGTTTTCTTACAAGCGTGATTTCACTAATAAGGGCCTTATTTAGCACTTTTGCCTGTACGGGACATTGTATTTGTGACTTAACCTCTCCTTGCACAAGTGGCTCAACATGATTTCCCTCCGTTCTAGCCTTCAAGATGCCCTGTTGTAAAGCTGACAACTTTGGTTGAGCGTCTCCGGGCATGGGAGAGGGAGGAGGTATCAGTGGAGGGGAAAGTGACTTTCTAAAGTCAATTAATGAAGGAGCTGAAGGCAAAAACTTTAGATTTAGTATCAAAACAAATTTAATAATAGTCCAAGTGGGCCAAATAGTAAGAGGAAGCAAAACACCTTGTACATGTAATTTTTAAACTCTTTTTTTCTACTCTTTCCTAATCTCCTAATTCTAAACTTCCTACTGCTGGGAACTATGAGCAATTTTTCTATAATCTGTAAGAGTTCTAAAATACAAGACTCACTGGCCTCAGCTCCTCTTGCCTTGAGTTGTTTTAGGAGACAGACATATGGGTGAACTCTCTGTTTTCCATCATAACCCTGCTAGAATACCCAAGAGTGTCCTTATTCACTGAGGACTTGGAAGGCCTTCTAAACCACTTGGGGCTCTGCACCATGACGAGACCTTTAGTTTTGCCTGAAGTGATCCTTCTTCCCTTTGCATCCCTGTTCAGGTGCCAGTTGCTGAGACCAGCTCAGCAATGGGTTTACACAAAGGGAAGGCAAAGCAGAACTGAAGAAATAAAAGGACAGAAAGAAAGACACGAGAGAAAATAAAGATGGGACCAGGGGACCCACTAGCTTCTGGAACTGAGAGCCTCGACCCTAGTTTCCACATCATATTTATTAGAAATTACAAAGCAGTAGTTATCTATGTTTACTTTCAAGGCTGCTTGTTATTAAAGGTGTGGCACTGGCAATGCTAGGGAGTAGGCCATAACAAAGTTCAAACGTCTCCACATGCAAACCATTTTCGTGCTGACCAGACAGTGGTCCATCTAGTCAAGGTCAGTGTTCCTAAACCCACACTTGTTATCTGCATTATGGAAACGTTTCAACTTCAAGCCAGGTTCCCACATTCAAATTCAAGCTATTTTCCCACACTGCAGGAAGTGCAGCTGTGGGCAATGGCACCAAATGCTTCTGGGATTCTGCCATGGATTTGCCTGATGTCACCCTTTCGCTTTGTGGGGGCCTCAGTGAGAATGGAGAAATTTCTAAAGAAAAATTCATGGAGCATATCATTACTTAACATGAGCTTGCAGAAAACCCTGGACTTACAGACAATCGTAATCTTGTAATATGGATAAATAACCTTTACTACAGTTGGGCTTTAGATGCACCTATGGTCCTTCTCTTGCAAGTATTCCAGAAGAGTTTGCCTAAGGCAACAGTCAAGTCCCGGGTCAAAGACAAGATGCCAAAGAAATCTGGTTTATGGTGGTTTTGGCCTAAGAGAGAAAGCATGACTAAACAGCTGTCAGCGGCCAAGGAGGGAAAATCTGAGACACCACAGATGCGCTGTTGAGGACAAAAGAGCCAGTCAATGCCAGGCTTACTGAGGGTAACTTGTCCAGCGATGAGGGCTCAAAGAGTATGAAGAGTCAATCTGTGTGACCCCGTCCCAGGGGAGCATCTGAGCCACACTGGCGTGACCTTGTACAAGAAGTCTCTGAGGCTCTCCTCAGATCAGATTGCAAAACTGAAGCTCTAGGGTGGCCCAAATGATGTTGTATTTAGCACCACAACCCAGTATCGAGGTATCTGCTGCTGTGCAGGGACCATTTACCTGTGGGACTAGAATGACAAGATCATCATTTCTGATATTGATGGAACTATAACCAAGTCTGATGCTTTGGGGCAGATTCTTTCACAGCTGGGTAAAGATTGGACTTATCGGAGTAAAGCTCTATCAGTAAGAATGGCTACACGTTTCTGTACTGTTCTGCCCACTCCATAGGCATAACTGACTGACCTATGGATACCTCTACTGCGTCAATGTCAAAGCCCTTTCATGCTGTCCCCCAGCAGCTTATTGTCTGCCTTCCCAAGGGAAGTAATAGAAAAGAAGCCAGAGAAATTAAAAATTGAGTGTCTAAATGATATCAGAAATTTGTTTGCACCATCAAAGCAGCCCTTCTATGTTACCTTTGGAAATGACCCAAATGATGTCTATGCTTACACCCAAGTTGGAGTTATAGATTGTTGAATATTCACGGTAAACTCCGCGGGTGAATTAATACAAGAAAGGACCTAAGGAAATAAGTCATCGTATCATAGAATGAGTGAGCTCATGGAGCATGTGTTTCAACTTCTCAATAAAGAAGAGAATTCTGCCTTTCCATGCCCTGAGTTCAGTTCCTTTTGCTACTGGCGAGACCCAATCCTTGCCGGGAACCTAGATGATCTGGCCTGAGGAGATGCCTCGTGGAAGTGGGGAGGTCTTCAATCACCCGAACTCACAAGACAGGAATGTGACTTTCCTTTCTTCCGGGCAGAAGATTGGGTTAACCTCAGAGCCACAAGAGCTGATGAGACAGAAGCTTGCAGTGAACATGAGCTCTCCCAAGCAGGGACCCGCAGCGCTCCCTGGGCCTGGGATTGCCTTCCTTCTTCACTTTCCCAGGTTGGCTTCCAGAGCTCAATGCCCTAAAGGTGAGGTGAGTGCTGTTACCTGTGTCGGTCACCACATGGGCTTTGGGTTGAATAATGTACTGGCTTCTCCTTTAGTTGCACAATTTTAAAGGAAGAAGAGAGAAGCTCAAAAAGAGTGGATGTGACAAGCCATTAACAGAGTGCAGTGTGCACCCCATCCCCCTGGGCAGTCAAGGGGAGGAGTGGGGTGAGGGGGTGGGGGTATATGGGGACCTCATCTTTTTTTAATGTAATATTAAAAAATAAATAAAGACCAAAAAAAAAAAAAAGATTCCATTTGTCTAAAACAGGGCATTCCACCAAAAATCAGAGTCTGCTGAATTTTCAGCCATAGGTGATTAGTGTGCCCGTTATCACTGTCTGTGCACATTCCTTCATCTGGACTCCTGTTTTCCTGCTTCACTGATATAGGACAGCTGTTTTTGTGTGCCAACGAAAAGGAGTCCCTGGTCTCCTGCATGAGTCCCTGCCTGGGCGTATTGCTTCCAGGTTGGGAGTCCATGCCTAGAAAAAATGAGGCCCTTGCAAACGTGGGTCCTAAGAGTGAAGCAGTATGGACTTCTGGTGAAGAAAATCACCTTGAATCATAGTTTCTTCTCTGTGGCCACTCCATATTGGAGAAAAACAGTACTCACTGGGACATGGAGACTGAGTACAGGGAGAAGGTTTATTGGAAAGCTCTTCCAGTGGAGAGGATCTGAAGGATAGACTTCAGCCCTCCCGCAGGTATGGCAGGGGTCTGAAGAGAGACTTCAGCCCACTTCTGGAAAGGGGGGATTTGAATTTATACAGTACATTCCTAGGTGGGGAAATGATAGTCAGTGGGAGGGGGTTGAGGTTCCAAGTGAGGTGCAGGGGCCAATAGGAAGTCCTAGAAGTGAAAATTTTCCCTTGTATGGCTAGCGTATAGTGGGTTAGGGAGTTAGGTTTTCTTGGAATGCTGGAGGAACAGGTGTTCCTTTGATATGCAGGGAGTGAAGGTCTCTGTCTTCCTTTATTCCCCTTTCCACGTGGTTTCTTTATTTAACCTTTGGGGAAGTGTCTTGCTTTCAGACACATAGGCTCTGAGGGAGGGGGCTTGTCTTTCCTCAATGTATGTCAACGGCAACTGAGTTACAGCTTGTTAATTTTTGCAAACCTAGTGAAGGGGAACCTCTAACACTCCATGACAGAAGAACATTAAGTTATTTTTTTAGATCTAGCCAGAAGAAACAGGCTTTGCAGTTATATGTTGGATGTCTGCAGTTAAAGTCTTAATAGTAGAAATCAGGTTTTAAAAATAATAACCCATCTGTTTTCAAGGAGGCCTCAGAAATGCAGACAGTTGTATTCAGTCCTGGAAAGAGTCCTTTTCTCTGGCCTTCTGCCTGTTCCCAGTGTAGGTGGGCTTTCTAAAATTCTTTGCTTTAGATTTGCCAGGGAAACACAGTGAAGCTCACTTCAAGGCCGCTGGCCAACAGTCTTTGGTTTTGGCATCTGGAGTCACAGCCATTGGGGGCCACTGAAGAGAAGGCTTCTGGAGTTCCCATCAATCCACTGCTCTGTGTCATCCCTTCAGCTGAGCACACCATGAGAGACCTTTCATGGGGGTGCCATGTACTTTCACTAAAACATAAAGGGCAGCTCAGTTTACAGACCTGTTGGATTGAGCTTGTGTCAACTGTTCCTGAACAGACAGTACCAGGGAAGGGCTGCATGCTATGAGCCCATCTCCAGGTTATCATTGGCAAGTAATTTTCAGGAGCCTGGCAAGATCAGGATGGGTGTTGACAATCACCTCAGTATTAAAATCAAGAGATCAGTTAGAAAGGAGGCTTTCATGGGACCAAAAATGACCAAAGTTCCTAGTATTCCATCAGTGAGGGAGCAGAAAGTGGCAGCTACAGGTATAGGTGCAATGTTCTTAGGGTGGTTTCATTTCTGACTCCCCTTTCCCCTGTGATTGTACTGATGGGCTCTTCTCACCCTAAATTGATACTGATCTACAGATGGAGAAAGAGGGGTGGTATTTTTTTCCAGATAGGAAAGTTGAAATGCCTAGACTTATTTCAGCCATTTTCCTCTAGTGTTGTTAGATGCAGAGACAATTTTGAAATCCCTTGAATACAATTTTCATTGGCACATGTCCCCAGAGAATAAATGACACATGCTTTCTGCAGTTCAAACGTTCTCACTTTAAATATTTCAGGACTAATTGTTTAATGTGTTTGATGAAAGTATTTATGTACAGTAGGTTAAGGAAACTAGGTTACATTTATATGAAATTCTATCTAATTAGTGAATTAAAATCCTAGTAGAGCAGATATGCAGTTGCTTTATTTTATAAATACTCTTAGCATGTTTTCTATAAAGCCTTTGGTTTAGAGGTAGGATGTGAGCTTTATGCCCTTAGCCTGAGCTTAGTAAGGTTTCTTTGCTTACGTGAGATATGAAAAATCTTAATACATACCTTCTTTAGTCCTTTTTAGGTTGTCCTTTTCTTGACAAGCTCTTCTCTTTGGACACATAGGCCTTCTTTAGAGGAACCAGGGTGTCCCAGCCTGGGTAAAAGTGTCTTGGTCCCTTCGTCCCAGTTTCATAGCAATAGACTGTCACTGCAGTCTATTGATCCAGTGGGTATATATGCTAATTAACATAAGTCTTTTCCCTTATTTAAAGGAGTCCCTCTTACTGAACGTAGATGACTTACTATTACTATAGTGTTATGAAAGTATTGTTTGTGCTAAAAATCCTTTGCCATTTGGTACAACAAATGACATTTGTTTTTATCTGTGAAAGAGATATGCCCTTTAGTGTGTTTGTACACAGATACTTCAGGTAGTGAGTTAATGAAGTAGCATCACACCTGCATTGTTTTCAGAGATGTGGAGTATCACAGGGAGGTGTAGGGCAGATTGAGCTCTTCCCTGTTGCTCCATTGATTAAATGGCACCTTAGCCCAATTCAGTCTGACTGTAGTATTTGCTTTTATGTCCTTGTGTTTTAAGCTTATACTTTTGGAAAAGGAGACATCTGCATCTTCATCAGGCTTTAGGAAGTACACATAGGCATGTTAACTTAGCCCCATATTTGAGTACTGTGTTTTGCTGTGCTTAATAAAAATACATCTGCATAGTTTTCAACTGGAAAAAGAAAATAAGTTACTAGCATGATGTCCTAAAACAAAAGCTGCTAAAAATTATAGGTAGTGTTTTTCAGTCTAGGTTCACCTCTACACTGTTGTCGGATCTTTGTGAAACAGCAGCTAACCAAATGCATGGAAAGTACCTCTGCCCTTAGAACCCCGCTTGACTTTCAGACCTGCACACAGCCATGCTGCAGTTCACTCTTGAAGGTACAGGCAAGACCTTTTATAAAACAAAATAAGCTCTTTCTCTCCTCAAAAGTTGGCAAACAGGCTCTTCAGGAAATTTTATCTTCTTTTCAAGTCTCATGTTTCTTTGAGAAGCCCTAATTTCCCATGGTTTAGAGCTTCCCAGGTTTTTATTGAAACTGATTAAAAATTGAGTTTTTATTTCAAGTAAGTGTTTACTTTCCAGGTAAAAAGTTTTTTGGTTTGTTTTGAAGGTAAGAAAAAGAGGGCTAACTTTGCTCTTTCACTTTAATAACTAAGTTCAGTCTATGATGAAGTATTTTATTATTAGACAGTAATGCCACTAATAAGTTTTAAACTTTCAGGAATTAAATGTAAACATCAGTACAGTACTCTTAGTTATGGTACAGACAATTGTCTTGAGATAAATGACTCACTCTGATGCAATGTTTGAAGTTCAAAACGAGATGTTACAACAATAAACAAATGTAAATTAAATGCAAAAACATTAAAAAAAACCTACTTAATGATGGGGAGGTTGTTGGTGTGGAAGAGTAGGGTGGGGGAATGGGGGGTCTATAGGAACCTCTTATGTTTTTTATAATGTAGCCTTTTTTTGTGATGTATGTATCTTCAAAAAATATAATTTACAAAAATGATGGGGTGGGGGGTGGGGAGTGGGTTATATGGGAATCTCTTATTTTTTTTTAAAAGATTAATTAATTAATTTATTTCTCTCCCCTTCCCCCCACCCCCCCACCCCGGTTGTCCGTTCTCTATGTCTATTTGCTGCGTCTTCTTTGTCCACTTCTGTTGTCAGCGGCACAGGAATCTGTGTTTCTTTTTGTTGCGTCATCTTGTTGTGTCAGCTCACCGTGTGTGCAGCGCCATTCTTGGGCAGGCTGCACTTTCTTTCACGCTGGGCGGCTCTCCTTATGGCACGTACTCCTTGCGTGTGGGGCTCCCCTATGAGGGGGACACCCCTGCGTGGCACGGCACTCCTTGCGCGCATCAGTACTGCGCATGGACCAGCTCCACACGGGTCAAGGAGGCCTGGGGTTTGAACTGTGGACCTCCCATGTGGTAGACAGATATCCTAACCACTGGGCCAAGTCCGCTTCCTCTTATGTTTTTTTAATGTAATGTTCTATATGATCTATTAACTTTAATTTTAAAAATTTAAAAAAAACACTTGATTTTGGGTGTATAATTTTTTTAAGTGCTTTTGGATTCAGTTTTCAAGTATTTTGTTGAGGATTTTTGTATCTATATTCCTTAGAGAAATTGGTGTGTAATATTCTTTTTTCATAGTATCTTTACCTGGTTTTGGTATTAGGTGATGGTGGTTTCATAGAATTAGATTGGTAGCATTCTTTCCTGTTCAATATTTTTGGAAAGGCTTAAGCAAGATTGGTATTAGATCATTGTTGAATGATTGGTAGAATTCACTTGTAAAGCCATCTGGTCCCAGGCTTTTCATCTTTGGGAGGGTTTTTCTTTTTTTTTAAGATTTATTTATTTATCCCCCCCTTCCCCTTCTCCCACCCTGCTGTTTTTGCTGTCTGTCTTCTCTTTTCATTTTATCTCCTCTAGGATACACCAGGATTTGATCCTGGGACCTCTGATGGGGAGAGAGGTTCCCTGTCAATTGCATCACCTCAGTTCCTGGTTTCTGCTGTGCTTCACCTTGACTCTCTCCTTGTCTCTCTTTTGATGTGTCACATTTTGCTGCATGACTCATTTGTGCAGGACACTGGCTCATCACGCAGGCACTCACGTGGGCACTCATGCAGGCACTGGTTCACCCCGTGGGCACTCACATGGGCACTGGCTTGCCATGCAGGCATGATTTCTCTTTTTCTTTTTCAGCAGGAGGCCCCAGGTCCTCCCATATGGTAGATGGAAGCTCTATCAATTGAGCCACATCTGCTTCCCTTTGGGAGGTTTTTGATGACTGTTTCAATCTCTTCATTTGTTATTGGTTTGTTGAGGTCTTCTATTTCTTCTAGGGTCAGTGTAGGTTACTCATGTGTTTCTAGGAATTTGTCCATCTCATCTATATTGTCTAGTTTTTTGGGCATATAGTTGTTCATAGTATCCTCTTATGAGCTCTGTTATTTCTGTGGGGTCAGTGGTAATGTCCCTCCTCTCATTTCTGATTTTATTTATTTGCTTCTTCTCTCTTTTTTTGTCAGTCTAGCTAAGACTTTCTCAATTTTGTTGATCTTCTCAAAGAACCAACTTTTCGTTTTGTTGACACTATTGCTTTTTTGTTCTTGATTTCATTTATTTCTGCTCTAATCTTTACTATTTCTTTCCTTTGACTTGGTTTGGGATTAGTTTGCTGTTCTTTTTCTAGTTCCTCCAGGTGTGAAATTAGATCTTCAATTTTATCTTTTTTTTTAATCCCCCACCCTTGTGGCTTTTTTGTGTGCTGTCTGCTCTCTGTGTCCACTCGCTGTGTGCTCTTCTGTTTTTGCTTGTCTCCCTTTGTTGTTGCATCACCTTGCTGAGTTGGCTCTCCATGGCATCTGTGGGCTTGGTGGTGCTCTGTGGTACTTGCAGGCTGGGCGGCACTCTGCAGCGTGTGGGTGAGCCTGCCTTCACAAGGAGGCCCCAGATGCAAACCCAAGGCCTCCCATATGGGAGCCTAACTGATTGAACCACAGCCGCTTCCCTCTTTCTTCTTTTTTAATGTAAGCATTCCCTCTCAGCACTGTCTTTGTGGTGTCCCATAGGTTTTGACATATTGTATTCTCATTTTCATTCATTTTAAGATATTTTCTGAATTCTTTTTCCATTTCTTCTTTGACCTACTGATTATTTAAGAGTGTATTGTTTAATCTCTATGTATTTATGAATTTTCCCTTTTCCTGTCCATTATTGATTTCTAGCTTCATTCTGTTATGATCAGAGAAAGTGTTTTGTATAGTTTTAATCTTTTAAAATTTATTGAGGCCTGTCTTGTGACTCAACATATGGTCTATCTTGGAGAAGTCTCCAAGAGAGCTAGGAAACAATATAGATCCTGCTGTTTCGTGGAGCAATGCTCTATAGATGTCTGTTAGGTCTAGTTCATTTATCATATTCAAGTTCTCTGTTTCTTTATTTATCCTCTGTCCAGATGTTCTGTCCAATACTAAGAGCAGTGTATTGAAGTCTCCAACTATATTAGTTAGGCAAAGGGGTGCTGATGCAAAGTACCAGAATTCTGTTGGCTTTTATAAAGGGCGTTTATTCAGGGTAGAAGCTTACAGTTATAAGGCCCTGAAGAGTCCAGCTCAAGGTTACTCCCTCACCAAACTCTGTTGCCATGTGTTGAAGCAAGATGGCATGTGATCTCTCCTGGTCTCTCCTTCCTTCTTCTCTTAAAGCTCCATGGGCCTAGCTTCTTCCAATCTCAGCTGTAGGCTGGCATAAGGCTCGTCTCTCAGGGCTTTTTTGCTGCTCTGGTCTTTTCACAAGGTCAGCTGTAAACTCTCAGACAAATGACTCATCTCTCCCCTGGGGTTCCAGGATCAAAACCGACAAAGTTCTTTCTTTCTTTCTTCTTCTGTGTCTTCTCCTGTGTGTCCTCTTGATTGAGTGTCCATTTATATAGACCAAGGGGGCAGACACTCAACCCTGAGCCATGCCCTACTGATGTGGTTGAATCAAGGCCCTGAATTGATTTAATTAGGTAAACTTAAAATCTTTGAATTTAAATTGATCAAAGCATATCATATCCAGACTAAAAGAGCAGTTTAGAAACAATCTATATCTCTTTTTGGAATTCATAAATAATATCAAACTGCCACAACAACTACAATTGTAGAGACATCTATTTCTCCCTTCAGTTTTGCCAAAGTGTGCTTCATGTATCTTGGGGCACTAAGGTTAAGTGCATAAATATTTAGTATAGTTATTTCTTCTCAGTGAATTGCCCCTTTTATTAATATATAATGATCTTCTTCATCCCTTATGAAAGTTTTGCATTTGAAATTCATTTTGTCCTATATTAGTATCACTATTCCAGCTCTTTTTTGGTTACTATTTACATGGAATATCTTTTTCCAGACTTTCACTTTTAATCTGGTTGTATCCTTGTCTGAGGTGAGTCTACTGTAGACAAAATATAGATTGTATTTTTTCAACCATTCTATTAGTCTATGCCTTTTGACTGGGGAGTTCAAGCTATTAGCATTCAGTATTATTACTGTAAAGGCATTATTTACTTCATTCATTTTGTCCTTTGGCTTTCTATTGTCATATTATGCTATTTTCTGTTGTGTTTTTTTCTTACCCTTTCACTTACCCTTCCTAATAATCTTCATTTCTCCACTCTTCTCCAAGTCTTTTGCCCTTGTTTTTTCCTTTCAGGCTGCATCATTCCCTTTAGTATCTTTTGGAAACATTCTATCAGTTTTTGTTTGTCTGTGAAGACTTTGAACTCACCCTCATATTTGAAGGACGATTTTACTGGATACAGAATTCTTGGCTGGCAGTTTTTCTCTTTTAGTACCTTAAACATATCATACTACTTTCTTCTCTCCTCTATGGTTTCTGATGTGAGGTCAGCACTCAACCTTATTGAGGTTCCCTTTAATGTGATGCTTTTTTTTCTTGTTGCTTTTAGTATCCTCTCTTTATTTCTGATATTGGTCATTCGGAATAGTAGGTGTCTTGGAGTAGGTCTATTTGGATTTATTCTGTTTGGGATGTGTTGTCTTTCTTGGATATTGATATTTATGTCTTTCATAAGGGTTGGAAAGTTTTCAGTCATCATTTCCTCAGATATTCTTTTTGCCCCTTTTCCATTCTCTTCTCCTTCTTTGACACTGATAATGCACATGTTTGTGAGTTTCATGTTGCCATTCAGTTCCCCCTGAGGCCCTTTTCCATTTATCCATTCTTTTCTCTTTCTGTTCTCCTGTCTTTTCCAATTCATATGTTCTGTTTTTGAAATCATGAATTCTGCCTTTGAGGAATTCAAATCTGCTCTTATGTGCCTCTAATGTATTTTTAATCTCATCCATCATGTCTTTCATTCTCATAAGCTCTGTCACTTTTCTTTTCAGGCTTTCAAATTGTTCTTTATCCTGATCCAGTGTCTTCTTAATATCCTTTATCTCTTTAGTCATATTTTATTTCAATTATTTGAGTTGTTTAGCTGTGTTGTGTGATTATCATTGGTTAATTTTCTTAAATCCTATATCTCTTCATGCTGAGATCAGCTCAATGATAGGTTGGCTCAAAGGGAAGGCAATTCAGAACTTTATGAAATAAAGGACAGAGAGAAAGACACCAGAGAGGAGATAAAGATGGGACCAGGGGACTCACAGCTTCTGGAACTGAGAGCACCGACCCTAGTTTCCACCTTGTATTTATTGGAAACTACCAAGCAGCTGTTTGCTATTAGAATTGCAACATCATCTACAATAATAGGGAACAACTACAACATCTGACAACTGCAATATCTACAACAGAACAAGTGTAACATTTACAATAAGGAACAGATAAGCCAGTTTCCCACAACATCTTCAGGATATTTGGTTTGTTCCTT
Source organism: Dasypus novemcinctus (assembly GCF_030445035.2). Lineage (NCBI taxonomy): Eukaryota > Metazoa > Chordata > Mammalia > Cingulata > Dasypodidae > Dasypus > Dasypus novemcinctus. The sequence goes on from NC_080704.1 coordinate 79,438,777, forward strand.
TGGCTGGACCATCTCTTCCTGTTTCCTAGTACGGCTTATAATTTTTTTGCTGATGTCTAGGCATCTGAATATGTTGGTGAATTTACTGTGATAGACAATTTCTTTCTCTTGCCTATTGTTTTTTTTCATAGCTCTTCTTTGATATTTGTTCAACTTATTCAAAGTATTTAAAATTGTCCAGCTTTTTAAAAATTTTATTAAAAATTTTTTGGCTTTATATTTTTAATGTTACGTTAAAAAAAATATGAGATCGCCATATAGTCCCCACCCCCCTCATATCATTCCTCCTACATCAACAACCTCTTTCATCATTGTGGCACATTCTTGCATTTGGTGAATACATTTTGGAGCACTGCTGTACCACATGGATAGTGGTCTACATTGTAGTTTACACTCTCACCTAGTCCACCCAGTGGGCCATGGCAGGACCTACAATGTCCAGCAACTGTCCCTGCAGTACCACCCAGGACAACTCCAAGTCCTGAAAATGCCCCCACATCTTATTTCTTCTTCTCTCTCCTTGCCCTCAGCAGCTACCATGGCCACTTTCTCCACGTCAATGCTACATGTTCTTCCATTACTAATCACAATAGTTCCAGAATAGAATATCAGTAAGTCCACTCTAATCCATACTCTATTCCTCCATCCTGTGGACCCTGGGATGGTTATGTCCACACCATCTTTATATTGAGAGGGGGCTTAGATTCCCCATGGATGATGGATGCAATTCTCCTGCTTGCAGTTGTAGGCACTCTCAGTTCCCTGGTGTGGTGGTTGACCTTCTTCACCTCCCTGTTGGCTGGCTGGAGTAAGTTCATTAAACCAGAGGGTAGAGTTGCAGGTCTGTTGAGGCTCAGGGCCTGGCTATCACATGGACAGTCCAGAGATTCAGGTCCCCTGAGCATACAACAAACCCCAGTGCCGACCACAGGTCTGGTAAAAGTAACTGGAGAGGCTTGTGAACAAAGATCACATCTGAGTTCAACTCCATCACACTCAGGAACACAAACTCCAAAGTAGGGCCAACTGACATGGCACTGAACTCCAGCTGTCATGACCATAGAACCTGTGGGTCTCTGTAGCCCTCAGAAGAACCAATACCTGGGCTTGTATCTACTTTGGCTGTCTCTGGGACCCTGCTGAGGCATGCGTAAGACTGACCCCTCTGATGACCTCCCGACTCTTTTTTGGAGACTCATAGCCATATAAACTCATTTGTCCTTTCCATTTCCCCCTTTTATTCAAGGTCAGAAAGCATTTTTGACACCTGATATTACATGTAGGCTGAGATATTCTGCTGGTCTGAGTTAACCCTTTTATTCAAGGTTGCTTTCTAGTTACATTGTTGGCTGGTACTTGGTAGTAATCCCTTGGTGCCAGGGAGGCTCATCCCTGGGAGTCATGACCCACGCTGGGGGGAAGGCAATGCATTTACATGCTGAGTTTGGCTTTGAGACTGGCCATATTTGAGCAACATGGAGGCTCTCAGGAGGGAACTCTTAGGCACCCTACAGCTCTAGGCCTTGTTCTTATTTCAGGTGCACAGGCTCACAAGCATAGTCATTAGTTTCAAGGGTTCATTGTTGGACCATCCTTCTTTATTGGTCTTAGCCATTGCTCTTGGGGGATTGTTGCTGTTCCATTGGGGAATGTGATAGAACACCACCACCCCCGGCTAGGAACTCAGCACTCCCTCAGTTGTTGTTTTTAACTATAACCACTATGAAAATATCCAAACATTTTTTTTTTTTTTTAAAGATTTATTTATTTATTTAATTTCCCCTCCTCCCCTGGTTGTCTGGTTGTCTGTTCTTGGTGTCTATTTGCTGCGTCTTGTTTCTTTGTCCGCTTCTGTTGTCGTCAGCAGCACGGGAAGTGTGGGCGGCGCCATTCCTGGGCAGGCTGCACTTTCTTTTCACGCTGGGCGGCTTTCCTCACGGGCGCACTCCTTGCGCGTGGGGCTCCCCCACGCGGGGGACACCCTTGCGTGGCACGGCACTCCTTGCGCGCATCAGCACTGCGCATGGCCAGCTCCACACGGGTCAAGGAGGCCCGGGGTTTGAACCGCGGACCTCCCATGTGGTAGACGGACGCCCTAACCACTGGGCCAAAGTCCGTTTCCCTCCAAACATTTTTATGTACCCTGTATACATGCCCTGGAGAACTCCCTTCTCATCATGTGCTCCCTATCAATAACATCCCACACCAGTATTCCTCCCCTGCCATAGTTGCATCTCTCTGTAATCCAAAACTTCTTCGAAAATGAAACCTAATATATTGCCAGGTTCCATTAATAGTAAAATGGAATATAGTGATGGGTTTAAAGGTTAGATATAGAAGACATATTAATTTAGAAAAAATAAAGTAAAAATAAATTTGAGTATCAAAAAATTAAAAGGCGGCGGACTTGGCCCTGTGGTTAGGGCGTCCATCTACCACATGGGAGGTCCGCGGTTCAAACCCTGGGCCTCCTTGACCCGTGTGCAGCTGGCCCATGCACAGTGCTGATGCGCGCAAGGAGTGCCATGCCACGCAAGGGTGTCTTCCGCATAGGGGAACCCCACGCGCAAGGAGTGCACCCCATAAGGAGAGCCTCCCAGAGCAAAAGAAAGTGCAGCCTGCCTCAAAATGGTGCCGTCCATATGGAGAGCTGACACAACAAGATGACGCAACCAAAAAGAAACACAGATTCCCATGCTACTGACAACAACAGAAGTGGACAAAGAAGATGCAGCAAATAGACACAGAACAGACAACCGGGGTGGGGGGGAAGGGGAGAGAAATAAATAAATAAATCTTTTTTAAAAATTTAAAAATGAAAAAGCTTTGCTTTTGATGTTTTGCCTTTTGTCACTGCTCTAAGTGTTGCCCTTTATGTACAGTGGCAAGGTAATTTCTTCCATTTCTTCCTCAGTGTCTATGTCCTTTCTTTTCTTTTCTTTATTTTCTAATTATTAAGTTTGTCTTCATAAAAGTTTTAGATCACAGTAATTCATATATACAATATACAGTACTCCCACATATCCAGCATTGAACACTTTGTCCCTTCCCCAGCAATGATCTTTTTACATGTTCATATTATATTTGCTGCAACTGATGTACAGATATTGAGACAATAGCTTTCAAACAAGGTTACACTTGGGTTTACATTATGGTTTACATTTTAGCCTATAGGCTTTTATACATTTTTGGTGTACTTTAACGTGTCCTATATCCATTGTTGCATAATCTTGTGGAAAACTTCCACTGCGCCACAGTTACACTGATTTCATCTATTCAATACCTCTTTCCCCCTCCCCTCAGGGCCCACAGTGACAATCAATCTTCATTACTTGAAGGACCATATTCACAGATACTTGCAAAAATGTCGAGGTCTTGATATGCTTGATTGCCCTAACCCACTGGGAGCCACCAATTCTCTTGAGAGATTTAATTCTTTCTACTTGAGAACATCAGTCCTCCCCAGAATGTGGGTATACCTTTACTCTCATTGTGTGGGTCTCCATCCAATGATATAACCCACTATGACAAAATGAGCATTCATACACTCCCTAGAAGCCTGCCCTGTGTAAAATTCTCCCCTTCAAGTATCTTATTTATTTATTTTTAATTTATTTCTCTCCCCCTTCTCCTCCCCCTCCCCCCAGTTGTCTGCTCTCTGTGTCCATTTGCTGTGTGTTCTTCTGTGACTGCTCCTATCCTTGTTAGTGGCACCGGGAATCTGTTTCTTTTTGTTGCGTCATCTTGTTGTGTCAGCTCTCCATGTGTGCAGTGCCATTCTTGGGCAGGCTGAACTTTCTTTTATGCTGGGTGGCTGTCCTTAAGGGGCACACTCCTTGCTCGTGGGGATCCCCTACACAAGGGACACCCTGCGTGGCACGGCACTCCTTTTGGGCATCAGCACTGCACATGGGCCAACTCCACAAGGGTCAAGTTGGCCTGGAGATTGAACCATGGGCCTCCCATGTGGTAGGCGGATGCCCTATCCATTGGGCCAAGTCTACTTCCCTTAAGTATCTTAAACAGGTAACCTTCCTTATAATATTTTTGAAAACGTTTTCTCAACATTATACTTCCAACCACATACCTGACAATCTCCTATGTTCAAATGGTTCCCCCAGCCTCCCCCTATTTCTTGGGCCATCTGACCCATCCTCCCATCCCTAGCCCCCCTCAAGCCCACAAAGCCCCACCCAAAAGTATTCCTATGCCTCCCATTTTATCCCTTCCCTGTACAAATACTTACCTCCAGCTTGTCATAGATTTCACCCAGGTGTCAGCTCATAACCTTCCTTTAACCCCCAAATTCCTTTAAGTCTATCATCTTGTCTCTAGCTCTCTGAGATGGCTTGGTTTACTTATTTCATATCAGTGAGGTCATGTAGTATTTGTCCTTCAATGCCTGGGTTGCTTCACTCAACGTAAGGTTCTCAAGATTCGTCCATGTTATCACATGTGTTTATGCTGTATTCGTTCTTACGGCTGAGTAGTATTCCATTGTATGTATATACCACATTTTATTTATCCATTCATCTGTTGTTGGGCATTTGGGTTGATTCCAACTTTTGGCAATAGTGAATAGTGCTGCTATGAACATTGGTGTGCATATATCAGTTTGTGTCCTTGTTTTCAGTTCTACTGGGTATATGCTCAGCAGTGGAACTGCTGGGTCATATGGCAAATCTATAGCTAGTTTTTTGAGAAACTGCCAGACTGTCCTCAGAATGACTGTATCTTTCTGTATTCCCACCAAGAATGGGTGAGTGTTCCCATTCTTCCACATCATCTCCAGTGTTTGTAGTCTTCTGTTTTTTTCATAGCTGCCAATCTTATGGGAGTAAGATGGTATCTCATTGTAGTTTTGATTTGCATTTCCCTAATAGCTAGTGATTTTGAGGATTTTTTCATGTGCTTTATAGACATTTGTATTTCTTCTTTGGAGAAGTGTCTGATCAAATCTTTTCCCCATTTTTAAAATGGGTTGTCTTTTTATTTTTGAGATATAGGAGTTCTTTATATATGCAAGATATAAGTCTCCTATCAGATATATGGTTACCAAATATTTTCTCCCATTGTGTAGGCTTTCTTTCCACTTTCTTAACAAACTCCTTTGAGGTGAAGAAGGCTTTAACTTTGAGGAAGTCCCATTTATCTATTTGTTCTTTTGCTGCTTGTGCTTTTGGTGTGAAGTTCATGAAGCCATTTCCTATTACAAGGTCTTGTAGATGGTTTCCTACATTGCTTTCCAAAGTCTTTATGGTCTTGGCTCTTATATTTAAGTCTTTGATCCATATTGAGTTGATTTTTGTATAAGGTGTAAGTTGGTAATCCTCTTTCATTCTTTTACATATGGATATCCAGTTCTCCAGGTACCATTTGTTGAAGAGGCCTTTCTCTTCCAGTTGAGTGGGTTTGGTGGCCTTGTTGAATATTATCTGACTGTATATATGAGGATCTATATCAGGACTCTCAATTCAGTTCCTTTAGTTAGTGTGTCTATCCTCGTGCCAATACCATGCCTTTTTCAGTACTGTAGCTTTGTAGTATGTTTTGAAGTCAGGTAGTGTGATTCCTCCAATTTCATTTTTCTTTATAAATATGTCTTTGGCTATTCAGAGTCCCTTTCCTTTCCAAATAAATTTCATAGCTAGTTTTTCTAGTTCATTAAAGAATATTGTGTTGTTTTTTGGGAGATTGCATTAAATGTATAGATCTGTTTTGGTAGGACAGACTTCTTAATAATATTTAGTCTTCCTATTCATGAACAGGGAATATTCTCCCATTTATTTAAGTATTCTTTGATTTCCTTGAACGGTGTCATGTAGTTTTCTGTGTATAAGTCTATTACATATTTAGTTAAATTTATTCCTAGGTATTTGACTTTTTAATTTACTATTGTAAATGGTATTTGTTTCTTGATTTCCTCCTCAGCTTGCTCATTATTGGTGTACAGAAATGCTACTGATTTTTGTGCATTGATTTTATAACCTGTGACTTTTACTGAAGTCATTTATGAGTTCTTAGAAGCTTTCTTGTAGACTTCTCAGGGTTTTCCATGTATAGGATCATGTCATTTGCAAATAATGAAATTTTAACGTCTTCTTTTCCAATTTGGATGCCTTTTATGTCTTGTTCTTGCCTCAGTTCTTGAGCAAGTACTTCTAAGACAATTTTTTTTTAAGTAGAAGGGGTGATAGTGGGGCATCCTTGTCTTGTTCATGATCTTGGAGGGAAAGATTTTAGGATTTCACCATTGTAAATTATGTCCACTGTGGGTTTTTCATATATACCCTTTATCATGTTCATAAATTTTCCTTCTATTCCAATCTTTTGCTGTGTTTTTATCAAGAAAGGGTGCTGTATTTTGTCAAATGCTTTTTCTGCATCTATAGATATAATTATGTGATTTTTTTTCCTCCAATCTATTTATATGGTGTATTACATTAATTGATTTTCTTATGTTGAACCATTCTTGCATGCCAGGAATGAATCCCACTTGGTCATGGTGTATAATTCATTTAATGTGTTGTTGAATATAATTAGCATGTATTTTATTGAGGAGTTTTACATCTAGGTTCATCAGAGAGATTGGTCTGTAATTTTCCTTTCTTGTGGTGTCTTTGTTTGGCTTTGGTATTAGGGTAATGTTGGCATCATAGAATGCGTTAGGCAATGTTCCTTCCTTTTTGATTTTTTGGAAGAGTTTCAGCAATATTGGTGTTAGTTCTTTCTGGAATATTTTATAGAATTCACCTGTGAAGTCGTCTGGCCCAGGGCTCTTCTTAGTTGGGAGGTTTTTAACGACTGATTCTATATCTTTACTTGTGATTGGTTTCTTGAGATTGTCAATTTCTTCTTTTCCTCAATGTAGGTTGCTTATGTGTTTCTAGGAATGTGTCCATTTCCTCTAAATTGTCCTTCTTGTTGGAATATAGGTTTTCAAAGTATCCTCTTTTGATAGTCTTTATTTCTGTGGGGTCAGTGGTGATATCTCCTTTCTCATTTTGTATTTTGTATATTTGCATCTTCTTTCTTTTTTCCTTGTTAGTCTAGCTAAGGGTTTGTCAATTTTATTCATCTTCTCAAAGAACCAGCTCTTGGTTTTGTTTATGTTTTGAAGTGCTTTCTTATTTTCTGTTTCATTTAGTTCTGCTCATCTTTGCTATTACTTTCTCTCTTCTTCCTGTGGGGTTACTTTGTTGTTTTTTTACTAATTCTTCCAAGTGTGCAGTTAGTTCCTCAATTTTAGCTCTTTCTTCTGTTTAGATGTATGAATTTATGACTATAAATTTCCCTCTCAGTACTGCATTTGCTGCATCCCATAAGTTTTAATATGTTGTGTTATCATTTTCATTATTTTCCAGGTTGTCATTGATTTCTTTTGAGATTTTCTCTTTGACCCACTGTTTTTCTAAGAGTGTGCTGTTTAATTTCCATATCTTGGTGTGAAATCTGGGCCTCTGGCCCTTGCAGATTTCCAGCTTCACTCCACTGTGGTCAGAGAAATTATTTTGTATGATTGCAATCTTTCTGAATTAATTGAGACTTTTTGACACCTAGCATATGGTCTATCTTGGAGAATGATCCATGTGCACTGAGAAAAATGTATATCCTGCTGTATTTGGTGTAATGTTCTGTATATGTCTATTAGGTCCAGCTCCTCTAATATACTGTTGAAAATTTTTGTTTCTTTATTGATTCTGTTTTGAGATGTTCTATCCAAAGTTGATAGTGGTGTATTAAAGTCCCCCACTATAATTGTAGAGGCATCTATTCTTTCACTTTAGTTTTTCCAGTGTTTGCCTCACCTATTTGGAGGCGCCCTTGTTAGGAGCATAAATGTTTATGGTTGTTCATTCTTCTTGGAAGATTATCCCTTTCACTAATATGTAGTGTCCATCTTTGTCTCTCATAATTGTTTTGCATTTAAAGTCTATTTTGTCTGATATTAATATAGCTGCTCCTGACTTTTTTTGGTTATTGTTTGATTGTAAGAAAGTTTTCCAGCCATTCACTTTCAAGCTCCTTGGATCCCTGGGTCTAAGATGTGTTTCTTTCTTTCCTTTTTTAAAAATATTTATTTATTTATCTCCCCTTCTCCCACCCCCACCCCCACTCCCACCCCGACCCCCACCCCAGTTGTCTGTTCTTTGTGTCCATTTTCTGTGTCTTCTTCTTTGTCCACTTCTGTTGAGGTCAGCAGCAGGGGAAATTGTGTTTCTTTTTGTTGCATCATTTTGTTGTGTCAGCTCTCTATGTGTGCAGCACTATTCCTGGGCAGCCCGCACTTTCTTTCACTCTGGGTGTCTCTCCTTATGGGGTGCACTCCTTGCGTAGGGGCTCCCCTATGCAGGGGACACCCCTGCATGGCACGGCACTCCTTGCGCACATCAGCACTGAGCATGGGCCAGCTGCACACGGGTCAAGGAGGTCCGGAGTTTGAACCGCGGACCTCCCATGTGGTAGATGGATGCCCTAACCACTGGACCAACTCTGCTTCCCGTAAGATGTGTTTCTTGTAGACAGCATAGAGATGGGTCATATTTCCTTATCCAATCTTCCAGTCTGCATCTTTTGACAGGTGAATTTAATCCATTGACATTCAGTGTTATTACTTTCAAGGAATTATTTATATTAGCCATATTTTCTTTGGATTTGTGTTTGTCATATTTTGTTTGATTTTTTCTCTTTTTGCCTTTTTAGTTGTTCTTACACTCTTCTCCAACTCTGCCTCTCCTTTAGTACTCCCTTTAGTATTTCTTGAAGGGCAGGATTCCTGTTGACATACTTTCTTAGTTTCTGTTTATCTGTGAATATTTTGAACTCTCCATCATTTTTGAATGCTAGCTTAGCTGGATAGAGTATTCTCAGTTGGAAATTTTTTTTCTTTTTTGTACCTTGACTATTTCATACCACTGCCTTCTTGCCTCCATGGTTTCAGATGAGAAATCAGCATTTAATCTTATGGAGCTTCCTTTGTATGTTATGGTTCTCTTTTCTCTTGCTGCTTTTAGAATTTTCTCTTTGTCTTGAGCATTGGATAATTTGAGAAGTATATGTCTTGGGGTCGGCCTGTTGGGATTTATGGTGTTTGGGGTGCATTGTGCTTCCTGGACATGTACTTCCATCTCCCTCAGTAGATTTGTGAAGTTTTCATCCATTATTTCCTCCAACACCCTTTCTGTCCCCTTTCCCTTCTCTTCTCCTTCTGGGATGCCTATAATGTGTTTTTGTGTGTGTGTGTGCATTTTGCATTGTCATTCAGTTCCCTAAGTCCCTGCTGGATTTTTTCTATCATTTTATCGATCAGTTCTACTATCTGATTTCAGCTGCACTGTCTTCCACTTCACTAATTCTCTCCTCTGCCTCTTCTAATCTGCTATTATTTTCTGAGAGTGTATTTTTGATTTCTTGAATTGTGCTGTTCATCACCATCATATCCATTATCTTTTTGTGTATGATTTCAATTTCTTCTGTATTCTCTCCAAGTGTTTTCTTCATAGATTAATCTCTTCCTTCACTTCATCAAATTTGTTGTTTATATATGTTTTGAGAGCTTTAATTCCTTATTTGATGTTCAGCTCCTCTTCCTGGTTTTTAGTTTGTTCATTGGACTGGGGCATGTTTTCCTGATTATTGGTTTGGATTGTAGTTTTTTGTTGCTGTCTGGTTATCATTTTTTCTTGATGGGTTTAATCAGTTCCTTAGCTGCTTTGTATAGTCTTGGGGCTTAATTAGTTGTTGTTTTGAGTATGTGTTATGTCTTCCATTTGTCACTTTATTCTTCTTATTCTATTTTCTTTTTGCTGGCTCAGTTCACCTGAAGGAAAATATTAGGGCCAGGGAAAGCAAAATGAGTAAGAACAGAAAATGTATAATAGTAGTATTGATAGTAAATGTTAACAGAGGAACCATGTGAGATCTAGGAGAATGAATATTAGACTCATGCAAGCTGTGTAGATTTATAGCAGTAAGTAGAGTACCTATAATGAGACAGTCAACTGAATATGAGGGGGAATATAGCATGATTTCAAAGGCCAGTTTTTTTCATGAGAGAGGGAAACAGAAAAGAAAGACAATAATATAAAGAGTGAATTGAAGACAGAAAACAGAACAAAGGTATTAGAAATAAAAAGTCAGAAAATTTGGGGGCCAAATGAAGAGAGGTGGAATGTAAGAGAAACAATAAATGATGGAGGATAGAAAGATGTAGAGGAAAGGAGATAGTGTTGATGGCCAAAATCAATACACACAGAGAAGAGGAAATGGGGGATGAGGAAACACAGCAAATGTGAAGCACTCCCTGCAGCGCCTAATATAAAAAAAAAGAAGAGAAAGGAGGAAAAAGACAAAAAGGGGGGGGGGGGACAAAAAAGGGGGTGGGGAAGCAAGGAAGACAAAGAAAAGAAAAGAAAAGAAAAGAAAAGAAAAGAAAAGAAAAAGGGCCTTTGGGGAGTAAAGAGGAAGGAAAAACCAGAAGACAAACCAATAACAACAACAGAAATCCCCAAAGTTTCAAGCTAGGAATCCTCTTTGCAGTTAAATAAAATGCTTAGGAATCTGACATTCCCCCTTTCTCCCTTCCTCACTTCCCTCTCTCCCAGGGTAGCAGGAAAGCTGCATGAGGAGTCTTATAGGAGATTCAAGTGGGTCCTTGGTGAACCAACTCAATACAGAAGACAGTGACTCTATTTCCAGCGAGAGAGCACCTATACCTTACCAGGAACCCCAAATATGTTATTGGAAGCTTGGAAAGCATGTCCTACAGTACCTTTCCCTTAGGTGTGCTAGGGGAGGGTTAATTGATATTCTGACTCCTCCTTCTCCCAGTCCAAGTTTCCTATCCCAGGGCATTTAGGTAAATTGGGCTTTCTCAGCAGATTTACCTCTCCTTTCTTCCCAGGCTCTCCCCAATGCAGCTGGTATGCTCCTACAAGCTCAAAGAAAAAAAAAAGGGGGGGGGGTTACTAGAAAATTGAACCCACTCACCTATCCCCTCCACATCTCCCACCAAATCTCTCACACTCACAGAGTCTGTCCAAAACTGGCAGGCTAGGGCAATCAAGGTCCTCAGGGAGTGCTGGATTCGGGAGTGGGAAGTCCAGGATATTGTGGACTCAAGGTATGTGGGTCTATGGAGCATGGGCTACAGGGGCTTACAGGACACGGACCCTGGAACCATGCATCCAGGAAACACAGAGCTTGGGAACACCGCTGCACAACCAACAGTTTTCAGGGAATGCCACGGCTGCCAGTTCTAGGAGGAAGGGTCCCACCCACAACTTCTGACCTCTGTGTCAGAAACCCAAAATTCTACCTCTAGCAAGCATCACTTCTGTCACTGTCTCTCCAAATCGATATCCAGACACCTGTCCTGCAAGCCCCTGAAAGAGCCCACTCTCTAAAATTGCCCTGTTTAAGTTATCAAAATTGGGCCAGGTTTCACTAATGGGGCACAGATTTTCTTCCAGGAGTTAGGGTACAGAGAGACCCAAAATCAGTTTTTGTCCATGTAAATTTTAGACCAGCCAGCAGATGTCATTTGTCAGTGCACCTTTCCATGGAGGTGCTTCAATCTCTGCTTTTCTGTTATTGGTCTGATCAGAGCCAGGATTCAAAGTGGGTTCTGCTGGCTGAATTCACTGCAGAGAAGCCCCCTGACTTTTTCTCCCTTTTCCTTTGTAACAACTGGCAGGGAGGAAGATGTCTATTTTCCTCTCAGTCAGCTGCAATGAGCCAGGGGTTTTGCCCCAGTTTAATATCTTGGGGGTGGAAGAGGGGAGCCCTAACCAGCCACTGTGGGGGTTTGGGAACTCATGTTTGCTATTTTAGCTTCTTCATCTCTCTGTCTCTTACCCTCCTGGGAGTTGTGTAGCACTGTCCTGGTCTACTGACCCCCAAACTAGGTTCCTCAGACAGCTTTTGGCTCTTTCTCCATTTTTTTTCACGAGCCTGGGCCATATCTTCTTGTTTGTTAATTAGGTTCGTAATTTTTTGCTGACATCTAGGCATCTGGATATGTTGGTGAATTTACTCTGATGGTCAATTTCTCTCTCTTGTTTCATGGCTCTTCTTTGATTTTTGTTTCAACTTATTTTAAGTCTTTAACATTGCCTAGCTTGAATTATCAAATTAGGGCCAGGGATTCACTAATGGGGTGCAGATCAGATCAAGGGGACTGGGACAAGAGATGCCTATAAGTAGCTTTTCTCTTTGCAGTTTTTTTAACTGGCCAGCAGATGGCGGTCATCAGTGAATCTTTCCACAGGGGTGTCTCTTTTAGCCTCCATTTCCCTGTGATTCTGGTCTGGCCAGAGGCAAGATTCAGAGAGGGCTCTGCTGGCCAAACTTTCTGAAGAGAAACCACTCTCTCCTCTCTACTACACCCTTCATTTTCTTGGGGAGGAAGATGTCTGTTCCCCTCTCTGTTGGCTGCAGTGAGCCATGGGTTTTATCCAGGTCATTTGCCTAAAGGGTGGGGAATGGGTGCCATTCCCAGCTGCAGTGGGCAGTAACTCATGGTTTTCATTTCAGCTTCTATGTCTCTCTGTCCTTCACCTTCTTGGGGTCTGTGCAGCACTCTCCTGTTATACAGAACCCCAAATCAGACCCCTCAGACAGCTTTGTCCTTTATCCTATGTTTTTTTGTGAGAGAGTTGAGTCCTGCCTACCTAATCCAATGCCATCCTCCCAGAAATTTTTCCCTCACTTTTGAAAAACAGTTCTGAAGGAATTTTTTTTTGTTTGGCAATTTTTTACTGTCAGCACTTTAAGTAAGTCAACCCACTGCTTTCTTAACTCCTTGGTTTCCAATAAGAAACTGACAATAAATATTATTGAGGAGTGTGGCAGTTTGAGATTATTTTATGAATCGCCAAAAGATAAAAATTATGTCTGTAAACTAATCTATTCCTCTGTGTTGGATGCCCTTTGATTGCATTAAATTCAGTCGAGGGACCTTTAATTAGATTACCTGTTAAGATTGCTCTAGGGCTTTTGATTGACTACACAGTAAGGCTGACTCAGGTTGAGCCCCTGCCCCCTTGCTGGGTCTGATTTAAATGGACACTCACTCAGACAGACACACAGGGAGAGAGGCCCTGGAGAGAGAAGAGCCCTTTGCCCGATAGCTTACAGCTCAGTTTGGGAAGATAGCAGAAGAGCCCAGACTGATATAGGAGGCCTGGAAAGAAAGAAGCCCTATGCTAGGAGACAGAGGGCTACAGGATCACTTAAGCATGAAGCTCCAAGAAACCGAGCAACCTAAGAGGAGATGGTGAGCCTGGAGGGGAAGGCTGAAACCTGGGCAGAGATCAGCAGCCATCTTGCTTCACCATGTGGCAACACACCAGAATCAACAGTAGCTGACTTTGGTGAGAAGTATCTCAGACAATGCCCTGGTTTGGATTTTCTGTTCTTGGAACTGTAAGGTTTTATCCCAAATAAATCCCCTTTATAAAAGTGATCACAGATTTCTGGTACTTTGCATTGGCATCCCTTTGGCAGACTAATACAAAAATTGGTACCAGGAGAGTGGAGTTGTGCTGCTGCAATTTCTAAATATGCTGGAATAGTTTTATAAATGGGTAATGGGTATTTTTTTGAGGAATTGTGAGATGCTTACTGGATAAAACTTAGATTTCTTTGAAGGGAGACTGTTGGTAGAAATATGGACACTAATGAGACTTTTGATAAGGCCTTAAAAGGAAATAATGATGCCACACTGATGAAAGAGATTGCTGATGTGGGAGGAGTGGGGGTGGGGTGGGGGGTGGGGTATAGGGGAACCTCTTATATTTTCAATGTAACATTTTGTGTGATCTATGTATCTTTAAAAAAAGACAATAAAAAAGAAAAAAAATGATGAAACTATTATTGGAAACTGGAGGAAAGTCAGTCTTTGTTTTGATGTTGCAGAGAACTTTGCAAGATTGATTCCTGACATTAGATGGAAGGCAGAATTAAAAAATGATGAGCTTGGACATTTAGCTGATATTTCCAAAGTAAATGTGGATAATGAGGTCTGACTCCTCCTTGAACCTTATAGCAAAATGCGAGAGGAAAGAGATAAGCCAAGAAGTGAATTGTGAGGCATAAAGAAACCAGAATCTGATTTAGGAAATTCCAAGGTTCTGGAAATCAAGTCCCCAGAGGATAGTGACCCATTTGAGGAATGGACTAAGCTTGGAACTTATAAGTCAGGACTGAAAATGCAGTTATCCAGGAAAGACTTATGGAAAGTCTTACTGTCTGATGGCTTGGACCCCTGCTTCCTGTATGCTAAACCATGAACAAAATCACCATCAGCCTGGACTAAAAGAGACAGAGAGGGGTGAGAAGGAAGGGAAAATGGTTTTAGGAGGAAAACCATGGAAGCTGAGTTCTGGAATTAAGATATCCCCTTGGGCCAAGAAAGGGACCCCTCCATGTGTACAGAGTGAGTTTGTTCCAGCATTTGAAGAGAGTCAATGTTCCAGCAGAGGGTTTGGCAGTCCAAGGCTACAGAGAGGGTGGAGCTCATTCCCTACTGGTAGGGTAAAGGTAGGTCACCATCCCACTTCTCTGAGGGGGTGGGCTTGTTCCCCATAGGTTGAGGGTTATGTCACCACCACACAGCTTTTAGGGGGTGGGTCTGTTCCCCATAGTTTGGGGAGAGTTAGGTCACCACCCCACTGCTCTGAGGGGTTTGGGCCTAGTCCCCATAGATTAGGGAGGGTCAGGTTGCCATCTCATTACTCTGATGGGGCTGGACCTGTCTGCCAGAGATTAGGGAGAATGTTGCCACCACCTCACTGTACTAAGGGAGTTAAGACTGTCCCTTAGAGATTAAGGTAAGTGTGGTCATCACCCCAATGTTCTTGGAGTCTGAGGTCTAGAGCTCAGTCACCACCCAGATGCTTGATGAGGGTGGAACCAAAGGTTTGGCCATTGGGCAAGCCTGTGGAAAGGGTAGACCCCCATGAGGCCCCAGGGAGAAGAAGGAACCATCATTTTAAGGTGATTCTCAGACTTTGAAACCTAATTGAGCATGCCATGCAGGTTTTCAGAAAAGTTGAGGACCCATGACACATATTTCCCTCCCAATTTCTCCTTATGGTAATGAAAATGCTTATCCTATGTCTGTGCCTCATTTGTATATTGGATGTGTTGCCAGATTTTCTAAGTTATTTGCTAGTTACAGAAAAGAATTTAAGAACATGCCAGAGGGAAAAGAGGTGGCTTAAGTGATTAGGCACCTCCCTCCCACATTGGAGATCCTGGGTTCAGTTCCCAGTGCCTCCTAAAGAAAAAAACAAGATGAATAGACACAGCAAGTGTAAACAATGAAGGGGTGGGGAGAAATAAATAAATCTTTAAAAAAGAGAACACGCCAGTTTAGTTAGGCCACTAGTTTATTAAGAAAATGAGAGAACAGAAAGAAAATAACAGATTATGGGCCCCAGATATACTTGTGGGCTGGTCCAGACCGAGAAGAAAAAGGCAAAAAAAAAAAAAAAGGGGGTTAATTTAGTCTTTGTGCTGGCTTTTTAAACCATTTATTATTCCTCTCACTTGCTAATTTTGGGGAGGGGTCCCAGTTGTTTGCTGTTTTGATTGATTACTCCACCTGTCAATCCCTGGGGAGGCCCAATGATAAAGTCCCTTGGGCATATACTGGGCTTTTTCTTGACCCCAGATGAAATCCTTTTCTAAATGGGGGTTCTTGCAGGGCTCTTCCAGCAGCCTCAGGGGGGCTTCCATGGCCACATGTTTCACAGCTGTGGTTTTCTGCCAGGTTCCAGATTTATCTCCTCATTCCCTAAACTAGCCTGCTTCAAATACCCCCTCAGAGGGTTTACACCTTTATTTTTAAAGGGGTGCTGAAGGGTGATAGTCATTCTTCTGTAATTACTTCCTGCTGGTTAGGGGCAGTAGGTGCTACTTGACAAAGTACAAATCCCTCTTGCTATTCTATCATGGTTGGGGGAAGATGAAATCTGTCACCATGGGTGGAGCTGGATGAAATCCCCATATGTCCAACAAGGCATTGATTTTGAAAGAAATGAACTGAATTAGAATTTTGAAGATATATGGTTCCACTAAAAGGATACTGGACCACAAGAGTAGAAAGACCAGATGCCTGCAAAGGCTGCACCTTCCTGAAGTTGGTGGGCTTCATCTTGCAGGTTTTGAATGCTGCTCAGGACTATTACAGAGTGATTTACATAAAGACAACATTCCTCTTTAAGAAACAGATATGTTCCTCCCTGTACTGCTGTTAGCATGTTAAATCTCCTATGATTTTCCAGCACCACAGCAGCAAAGAAGTCCATTTGCTGTCTTAGAGCTTCTAGGGCATGGCTAGCTTCTTTTATGTTATTAGTTCACTCTAGGGAGAGATTGTAATAGACAATGGGGTTTTGTATAAATTGCCAATCCCTGGTTTCCATGGTGGTTTTTATACTTAGGATAGCTAGGAGAGGTATGAAGTGAAGCACTGACTTAGACACAAACTTACAAAGACAGTATAGGCAACAATAAGACAAGCATATGGTAAAAAAATAGACAGTACTTAAGAGAGTCATTCCTTTATCTTATAGGCTGTTCATTAACTACTTATAAAATGAATTAAGTTTACCAGGACTTTTAACATGCTTAATATCCCTCTACCTATGATCTAGAATAGAAAAGATATCACCATAATCATCAGGCATACAGGTATAGTACTTAATACTAATCAATACAGTAACTAATCCATAAGTTTCTCTTTGAGCTCCAATTTAATAGATCTAAGCTCCGGGTTTGCCAAACCATATATGCTATCTCTCCATGGAAGCAGGCCATAATGCCAATTACGTTTAAATTCTACTTATATCACTCTGGTAATCATTGCTCTGCTTGATATACCCTTCACACAGCCAGCATGCTGCAGTACTGTTGACCCTAGAGAGAAGCTAGGAAGGTCAGCTTCAGTATTTCACCAGCCTGGTGCATAGCACCCTTCAGCACTATGAAACAGTGCCAGTCTGGAGGCAATATCCATTGTATATCTGGCCATCTAGAGCCATTGCTGGCTGTTGCAAGAGTCTGATGTAGTATCCATCCCCTTTAGGGGCACAACCAGAGATGTAGTAGATACCTTTATTTTTTCAGGGGTCAGTGACCAACTCAGACAATAACTCAAATGGAGAGGCAAAAGGCAGTGTTTTTAAGGTCTGGTTTGAATGCACGAGAGAGTTTGACAATACTGAAGTTTTTCTTTTTTTATTCTTATACACTTTGTAAACACTTCCAATGCAATGTATTACATATCAAATGAACTTAACTATTTTAGTATTTTGCTTTTTACTTTTATACCTTTACCATGGTGATAGTAATTAACAGGTATTTTACTTTAGCAGTACAGGGAAAACTACTTTTCTTCACTATTTTATGAAAATCTAAGATTCCCAATGAAGTCAAGATTATCTTTCCTTACCACCACTTGAATATGCAGATTGAGGTGGCTTCTGACAGGTATCCCTTGTATGAAGTTACTTTTGCCATTAATATCGATTTAGGTTTATAATTAGTAATGGCTTTCTGGAATTAGCCATTTAAATGCTTCAGTTTAGAAGATACTTTTACAAACTTTTTATAATTAACCATAACCACATAGAATGGTTACTTTACCTTAAAATAAGTTTATTAAATTATAATTAGCAACCAATTACATTTACTTTATCCATTTAAGAGAGGGTAAATCTACATTTCTTTGGCTTAATTTCATTAGACATGAACTTACAACTTTCATCATCTTAAAGATTTAGTACATATAATGTTAATTTACTTACTTGGTATTCTACAGCCTTAGGGAGATAACATCTAAGCTTAATAAAATTGAAACTGTGAATAATCTTAAAAGCATACTGACTTCTAGGTTCTGGAAGAATTGTAATTGTTTATTTTAAAAGAAATTCCCATTGCTTTCAAGGACTTTTTCTTTACTTATTGAAATTTGGTAATAGGATTATTAACCACCCTCATTCTAAGGCTGTTAAAAGGTTTAAATTGGGGAATTATAGAACAAATTATGACTTTTTAAAAGACTTTTTTAAAATTTATTTTTTATTTATTCCCCACCCCCTTGACTCTTGCTTGCAGTCTGCTCTCTGTGTCCATTCGCTGAGCATTCTTCTGTGTCTGCTTCTCTCTCTTTGTTGCATCATCTTGCTGTGCCAGCTCTCTGTGGGCATGGGCCATCAGCTCTCCATGGGTGTGGGCCAGGTTGCCTTCACAAGGAGGCCCTGGGATGCAAACACAGGGCCTCTCATATGGAAGACGGGACAATTGGTTGAGCCACATCTGCTTCCTGACAAACTATGATTTTTAATTCCCCACCTTAGAAGACAGAGTTTCAATCTGTCACACCTTGTCCATCCCCCATACCTCTTGCAAAGAGAAGACCCCAGGGGCTGGGTAGGTCAAAGAGTTTGGGAAAAACTTTTTCCCTTTCTCAATAGTTTTTATATTCAGATTTCTATATGACTTTTCCATTCTGCCCGGTCTAATTTGAGTTCCATGAATGTTCATTCATAGGTACAGCCACATATTTGATTTTACAATTTGAATAGAGCTCTTTTAAGAATTTTCATTTGCTAATTTGATATTATCATCCTGAAGTATGAAGGTATATACTGAATAGGCAGACATGAATAGAGAATTTGCCACAGAAACACAGAACTCACTGTGTATAACTTTCATTTTCTTATAAAATAAGTTTAACTGTAAGATAACATTTAGAAGACTTCTTTGAAGGCCATTTTTAATTACTGTAATTTGCACTCTGACTGTGCAGTTTTGCACAAGAATTTTGTTCTTTATTTATTGGCTTATAAGCAAAAATTTCTCAATGCTTTAAGGCACAATTTTCCTTTACTTCAGAACTTTGCTTATTTCCCACTTTGACTTTGGAAGACCTTGGTTTAAAAACACTAATTCCAGTACACACTTACTGAGGTCATGGAAGTCTCAAGAAAACTGGTTTCTCTCATGAATTGCTGCTTTTAGGAACCCCACAGTAGAGGAGCCCCCCCCCCCCCACTTCCCAGTCCTCGGAGATAGTAGGACTCCTGTGGCCCCTGGCCTGGAAGAGTGGATGCTAAACCCTGAAGGTTAAGAATTCCACCAGGCAGCAATTTAGTCCACATTTGGAGCCACAAGATAAAGCAGGGTCACTAATACTAGTGGAAGGACAGGACAGAGGAGTGTCCCAAGTGTTCTTTCCCTGAGCCATAGGGGGCAGAAGTTGTCATGAAATAACAATAAACAAAGGCAAGGGGTGAGACCAGACCTGAAGTAACCATAATCAAAGGCAAACTCAGTTTATAATTACCATCACAATAGCTAACATAAGCAAGGGTGTGGTTAGACCTGAAGTAACCATAAACAAAGGTAAATTAGCAAAGATTACCATTACAATAGCTGAAGTCAAGGCTAAATCCACCCAGTTATAGAAATTTCAGACATTATCCTTCTGCATTTTATAATATAAAGATAGCTATATAATGATCTTAACTCTTAATTACAGTTTCTAGTTAAGTTTCAACTTTAAGTAAATTAGGTACTTTTATTAACTAAGCCACAAGAATTTTATTAGTAACAATTTTGCTAGGTTTTTCTGCTTTTATATCAAATCCAACTACAAGACAGTATTGACATTTAAAGACTCATTTTTAGGTTACCTTTCACCATTATCCAATTTGTAACAGGTGAACCTCAAATTTTATTTCCTAGGCACAAGCAGACTGACAAAGTTAAAACACATTTAAAAGTTAAACACAAAGTTAAGCACAGATTAAAAGAGAATAATTTTATCCCTAAGGATTTTCTAGGAACTTTCAAATATTAATTGATGGCATATGAGGAGTTTAGTAAATGGCTTAGATCTTGATCCACATTCACTCCCCTTTTTAGGTGCAATCTAGTTTAAAATTGAGAAGGCTGCTTCTAAATGGGAGTAAATGGAAATCTGAAGTGCATTTACTCATCTGTTTAAGGAGACATGACCACATGGTTTCTGGCCATCAGGTCTATCTGTCCTCTCCTTTTTCTTACACAGGTTTAACTGGAATTCAGGGCCCCATACAGAGGCTGCTTTTGGCTATACTGTGGCCACAGAGACCAGCACTAGACAAATTTTCCTGATTTCTGAGAAGACACCCCAAGCGGGAGTCTGCTAATAGGCTAGATACCATGCCCATTATTCTAAGAATGAAGAAGCACTTTTATTAACCAAGCAACTAGAACAATTTTAACCAAACAATCAAAACAATTTTATTAGTCAGCTTACCTGGGTCCCAGAGTCCAAGTCTGACTAAACCTCTTTTACCCTCCAAACTGAAGCTCCTGATCCACTTAAGTCTTAGGGAACGTTTGGCAGCTCTTGGAACCAAAGTGCTCAAGCCACTTAGGTCTTGGGGGATTGTTCTTGCCAAAATAAATGAAGTTTATTTTTCTTCACAGAATGAACTGTAGGATATTGAAAAAAGTGAAAAGTTTGTAGGAGTGCTGACTGAGATTTTGTAAGTTTGTTCAACAAAGTGTGTTTTATCCTAAGATAAGGTTTTCGTAAAATCAGAATGGAAGTATGTAAGGTAAAACTTGAATGCATATGGCAAGTTGTAGAAGGTATTGTGGTAGCATTGAGTAAGGGAATATGTTCTGTGAAGGCAGAGTTTGCCTTGAAATGAAGTAACTATACTCTATGCAGTTATGAATAGTTATAAAGTGTTTGTTAAAGCATTGCTTAAACTGAAATATTCAAATGGCTAATTACAAAATATCAACATTAAACAGAAACTGAATTGATGATTAGAAGCCACCTTGATCTGCATATTACAGTGGTAGTAGGGGAAAAAAATCTTAATTCCATTGGAAATCTTAAGTTTTCATAAAATAATGAGAAAAATAGTTTTTCCTGCATGGATAAAATAAAATACCTGCTAATTAATGTAATCACAGTTCCCAAAATCATTTTAGTAACTTAAGTATGTCGGGTGTTGTAGCAGTTTGATTTGGTTATGAATTCCAAAAATAGATATTGGATTATGTTTGTAATCTGATCTGTATCTGGGTGTGATTAAGTTATGATTAGGGCTTTGATTGGACCACATCATTAGGGTATTGAGTCCCCACCCACCAAGGTGTAAAAGGCATGGCAAAGGACAGAGTTGAAAGGTTTTTGATGTTGGAATTTTGATATTGGAGTTTGATGCTGAAGTCTTAAGCTGGAGCCACAGGAAGTAAGCTCACAGAGGAAAGAGAAGCCAATGCCAGGAAGAAGCAAGCCCTGGGTTTCAGAAAGGAACCTTGAACCTAGAGAGAAACAAGACCTTGGAAGGGAGGAACCCGGGAAGCCTGAACTCTCACAGCCATCAGCACCCAACTTGCTCCAACACACGAAAATAGACTTTGGCGAGGGAAGTAACTTATGCTTTCTGACCTGGTATCTGTAAGCTCCTACACCAAATAAATACCCTTTATAAAAAACAACCAGTTTCTGGTGTTTCGCATCAGCACCCCTTTGGCCCTTTGGCTGACTAATATAGGTGTATAGAATGTGTTTTATTGTTAAGGAGAAATATAGTAATTTTGTCCTAAGGTAAAACAACTGGTTTGTCTTAAGAGCCTGAGATAGGCAAACAATTAGGACAAGCTACAAAGTCCTGACTATCTAGCACATTCTTAAATGGTATTTAGTTAAGTAAAACAAAAACTGTTCCCCTGTTGTAACTAATGAAGTACAATGTTTTCTCATATTATTGGGATACTGAAAATCCTTCATCCCTCATTTAGCTCAGATATTAAAACCATTACATGTGTTAATCAAAAAAATTTGTGCATGGAAATGAGAGCCCTGCCCCCCACCCCGAGGCTGCTTTTAAAACAATAAAACAGGCTCAAGTAGTAAGGGGGTGGATCTTAACTTACCCTGTGATTTGGATGTAGCCAGTACCAATATTGGCTTTGGGTGGGGTTTGTGGCAGAGGCAACTTTCTAAACAAACACCGCTTGAGTTTTAGTCACAATTGTGAGAAAAAACCAAAGTGCAAGACAAAAACAAACGAACTGGTGTAAGCTGCCCTCTGTGGAGAAGAAAAATCTGTGAAAAAACATCTGGAACGCCTCCTGGCAGTTACAGGCAACTGTCTATCATGTCCCTACCCCCTCTTCTAACATCTCTCTTGGGGACTGTTAAGGCAAATACCCTCATGAAAATCCAGAGCCATACAATTGAAACCCAAAACCCACAGCGTGGCTCCACCAAAAAAGCAAATATCATGGATACCAGATCTTGTAGTGCCTAGGCCAGCAGTTCCAATTGCCTGCCACACACCAGCAGTTCATGAACATCACCCACAAGTGTCCATTGTGCTCACTCCAATGACTGTGACAATTACCTCACTGGATGAAACATACTGGCTGAGCACAGACTCCAGTAGCATGATGGCAAGTGGATTACATCGGTCCCCTCCCTCTCTCAGAAGGAGTAAGGTATGCTTTTAGTGCTGCAGACACTGCAATGGGACTCTTGTAACCTTGTAACTGAATCCTTACAATAATGGACTAAATCTAAATTACAAGTTAAAGTGCCAGCTGCCCCAAACCCAAAAGGGGACATAATAATAAATTGTTGTTGCCTATGCTTCAAACTATATAAACTGGGAAAAATGTGGTCATTTTGATCACCATACTGTTCTACGCAGCTCTGCTGGTTGGAAATCTTAAATCCATGAAAAGTCACTCAAAAACATTGTAATGAAACAACAGTTAATAATCTAAAGTCTCCTATTCCAGCTAAAACTCTATGTGTAGAAACCCATCAAATCGTGTAACTTCATTGTCAACCATTAATGCCATTAATGCCAAATGTATAATCTTATTATTCCTTCTCTCAGACTCCTGGAGGCAATAAAATCACAGCCCACCCTAAATTTCCTGATTAATTCCTATCCTTACCACAATTATAACTCTCATTCTTTGCTTATCAGCAGGTCCACACATCTTCCATGCAAGAGCTCAGTTTATCCAGACAGCCACCCAAGATGTCACCCATGATCGTGTACATGATCTTCTCCTGCTGCAAAAATACAGTGCCAGCTGCTGAGCCAGAAGTCAAAATATCTCAAGAATGAAAAAGGAACAATAACTAAATCCCACAATGCCTTCTTGCTCTCCCTCTCCACCCAACTCAAAAAGAATTGAAAATTTTGTCTCCCCTGACCCAGTGACAGATAACAGATAACCCCCAACCCCTGCCCCATCCCTAATCCAACAGAATGGTACTAGGCACCTGTGCAATTGTAAATAAAATGTATTGTTTTTATATTAACTGAACAGGTCAGATAAAAGAAAATCTTAAACTCTTGAAAAAAAACCATAGAAATCATTCAAAGAGCCTGAGATAATAACTATGGAAATCAATTATGGCTATCCTCATTCCTTTCTTATTTTTCTTCACCCTTAAAATCAATCCTTGGAATGCGGACTTGGCCCAGTGGTTAGGGCATCCGTCTACCACATGGGAGGTCCACGGTTCAAACCCTGAGCCTCTTTGACCTATGTGGAGCTGGCCCAGGGGCAGTGCTGATGCTCGCAAGGAGTGCCTTGCCATGCAGGGGTGTCCCCACGTAGGGGAGCCCCACGCGCAAGGAGTGCGCCCCTTAAAGAGAGCTGCCCAGTGTGAAAGAAAGTTCAGCCTGCCCAGGAATGGTGCTACCCACACGGAGAGCTGACACAACAAGATGATGCAACAAAAAGAAACACAGATTCCCATGCCGCTGACAATAAAAGAAGTGGACAAAGAAGAACACAGCAAAATAGACACAGAGAACAGACAATTGGAGGGGGGTGGAGGGGAGAGAAATTTAAAAAATAAATAAAATCAATCCTTTTACCCAGTTTAACACCATTACTAATAGTATTGCTGCTGCTTCTTTTTTTTCCTATGCAAACATAATTTCTCTTTATTTCAAATACACAATAGTAAGCAATACTGGAACATTGGGAGTCCACAATGGATGGTTTTCAGAAATATACACTTTCTTTAGTTTATTATTTTATCACTATTTCAGAGAGCTATATTATGAAACATTTATAAGAACACATTTTTGAAACAGTTCTCTAGAGGATTTCATGGCTAAACCATGATTGATCCGCAGGCTTAAAAAGCAGGTAGCATTTTTCTATTTTTTTCTCTTTTTCTTTTTTTTTAAATTTTATTTTATTTATTCATTTTTAAAAAGAATGTTACATTCAAAAAATATGAGGTCCCCATTCACCCCCTCCACCACTCCCCACACAGTAACACTCTCCTCCATCATCATGACACATCCATTGCATCTGGTGAGTACATTTCTGGGCATCGCTGCACCCCATGGCCCACACTCTCCCACATTCCATCCAGTGGGCCATGGGAGGACATACAATGTCCAGCAATTGTCCCTGGAGCACCACCAGGACAACTCCAAGTCCCGAAAATGTCTCCACATCTCATCTCTTCCTCCCATTCCCTGCACCCAGCAGCCACCATGGCCACTTTTTCCACACCAATGCCACATTTTCTTGATTATTAACCACAATAGTTCATGAATAGAATATCATTAAGTTCACTCTATCCTTACTGTATTCCTCCTTCCTGTGGACCTTGGCTTGGTTGTGTCCATTCCACATCTATGTCAAGAGGGGGCTTAGATTCCACATGGATAGTGGATGCAATCCTCCTGCTTTCAGTTGTAGGCACTCTAGGCTCCATGGTGTGGTGGTTGACATTCTTCAACTCCATGTTAGCTGAGTGGGGTAAGTCCAATAAATCAGAGTGTAGGAGCTGAAGTCTGTTGAGGCTCAGGGCCTGGCTATCATATTGTCAGTCCAGAGATTCAAATCCCCTAGATATATCTTAAACCCCAGCACCAACTACAATTCCAGTAAAGTAGCATGAAAGGCTTGTGAAAAGAGATCCCATCTGAGTCCAGCTCCATCATGCAGAAACACCAGCTCCAAAGAAGGGCCAACTGACATGGCAGTGAACTCCATCTGCCATGACCATAGAACCTGTGGGTCTCTTTAGCCTTCAAAAGAACCAATACCTGGGGTTGTATCTACTTTATCTGTCTCTGAGACTCTGCTCAGGTGTGCATAAGGGCAATCCTTTTGACAACCTCCAGACTCTTTTTTAGAGACTCATAGCCATATAAACTCATTTGTCCTTCCCATTTCCCCCTTAATTTAGGTCAAACAGTATTTTTAAATCCTGTTATTATATGTAGACAGGGATATTCTGCTGGTCTGCGTTGAACCTTTAATTCAAGGTCATTTTCTAGTTACGTCATCAGCTGGTACTTGGTAGTGATCCCTCGGTGCCAGGGAGGCTCATCCCCAGGTGTCATGTCCCACGCTGTGGGGAAGGCATTGCATTTACATGCTGAGTTTGGCTTTGAGACTGGCCACATTTGAGTAACACGGAGGCTGTCAGGAGGGAACTCTTAGGCACAGTGCTGCTCTAGGCCTTGTTCTTATTTCAGGTGTATAGGCTCACAAGCATAGTCATTAGTATCAGGGGCTCACAGTTGGACCCTCATTCCTTCCTGGTCCTTGCCGTTGCACCTGGGGGACTGTCGCTGCTCCCCTAGGGACCACGACAGGGACCCCCCCCCCCGGCCAGGAACCCAGTACCCCTCCCCAGCTGTTGTTTTTATTTCCACTATGAGTATATCCAAACATTTACATGCACCCTGGACACATGCCCTGTATAACTCCCTGTCAACCATATATCGCCTGTCAACAACATCCCATACCAGTATTCCTCTGCTGCCATTGTTGAAGCACTCTGTGATCCAAAACTTCCTGAAAAGTGAAGCCCAATATAATGCCAGGTTCCATTACTAGTAAAATGGAATATAGTGATGAGTTTAAAGGTTAGATATAGAATACATATTGATTTGGAAAAATTCTACATCCTATCTTTTTCTTTTCTTTTTTCCTAATTATTGAGCTTCTCTTCACAAGAGCCATAGATGACAGTAATTCATATATACAATATACAGTACTCCCACATATCCATTATAAAACCTTTTCCCTTCCACAGCGATAATCTTTTAACTTATTCATATCATATTTACTGAAACTAATGTACAGATATTGAGACAATAGCTTTCAGACAAAGTAACATTTGTGTTTACATTGTGGTTTATACTTTAGGCTATACAGTTTTCTAAATTTTTAGTTACCTTATGTTTTACATTATGGTTTACATTATTAGTCTGTCGTCCCCTATATGTTTTTGGTGTAATATTACATGTTTTATATCCATCCTTGTGTACTCTTGTGAAACACTTCCATTGCCCTCACAGTTACGTTGGTTCCATCTATTCAATATCTATATTTCCCCCTCCCCTTAGGGCCCACAGTGACAGTCAATCTTCATTTCTTGAGGAGCCATGTTCAGAGATACTTGCAACAGTGTAGAGGGCTTGACTTGCTCAACTGCCCTAATGCCCTGGGAGCCACCATTTCTCTTGAGAGATACAGTTGCCACTATTTGATGGCATTAGTCCTCCCCAGGATGTGGGTCTACCTTCACTCTCATTATATGTGTCTCTACCCAATGGTATAACCCACTCTGGCAAAATGAGCATTCAGATATTCCCTAGGAGTCTGTCCTGCGTCAGATTATCCCTTTTGAGTATCTTAAACAGGTAACTTTCCTAATTATATTTTGAAAAGGTTTTCTCAGCATTATACTCTCAACCAACACCTGACAATCTCCTATGTTCGTGTGTTGACCCACCCTCTCCCCAATTTCTTGGGCAATATTACCCATCCGCCCATCCCTAGCTCCCCTCAAACCCGCAAAGCCTCACCCAAAGGTAACCCTATGCCCCATTTTATACCTTCCTTGTACACAAACTTACCTCCAGCTTATCATAGATTTCACCCATGTAGATGTCAGCTTACATCCTTCCTCTACCACCCAATTTCCTGTAAGCCTATCTTCCAGTCTCTAGCTCTCTGAGGCAGCTTGCTTATTTCATATCATTGAGGACATGTAGTATTTGTCCTTCAATGCCTGGGTTGCTTCACTCAACCTAAGGTTCTCAAGATTCATCCATGTTATCACGGGTGTTTGTAGTGTTTTTGTTCTTAAAGCCGAGTAGTATTCCATTGTATGTATATAACACATTTTATTGATCCACTCATCTGTTGATAGGCATTTGGGTCGATTCCAACTTTTGGCGATAGTGAACAATGCTGCTATGAACATTGGTGTGCATATATCGGTTTGTGTCCCTGCCTTCAGTTCTGCTGGGTATATACCGAGCAGTGGAATTGCTGGGTCATATGGCAAATCTATGGATAGTTTATTGAGAAACCGCCAAACTGTCCTCCAGAATGGTTGGATCCTTCTGCATTCCCACCAGCAGTGGATGAGTGTTCCCATTTCTTCACATCCTCTCCAGCATTTGTTTTCTTCTGTTTTTTTTTCATAGCTGCCAATCTTATGGGAGTAAGATGGCATTTCATTGTAGTTTTGATTTGCATTGCCCTGATAGCTAAAGATTTGAAGCATTTTTTCATGTGCTTTTTAGCCATTTGTATTTCTTCTTTGGAGAAGTGTCTGTTTAAATCTTTTTCCCATTTTTTAAATGGGTTGTTTATCTTTTTATTTTCAAGATATAGGAATTCTTTATATATGCAAGTTATAAGTTTCTTATCAGATATATGGTTACCAAATATTTTCTCCCATTGTGTAGACTCCCTTTTTACTTTCTTGACAAACTCCTTTGAGGTGCAGAAGGCTTTAATTTTCAGGAAGTCCCATTTATCTATTTGTTTTTTTGCAGCTTGTGCTTTTGGTGTGATGTTCATGAAGCCATTTCCTATTACAAGGTTTTTTTTTTTTCTTTCAATTTTATTTATTTATTTATTTATTTTCAAATTCTACTCAATTTATTCATTTATTTAAAAGATATTACATAAAAAAAATATGAGGTCCCCATTTGCCCCCACTGCCCCCACCCCACCACTCCCTCCCCAATAACACTCTCCCCCATCATCATGTCACATCCATTGCGTCTGGTGAGTACATCTCCGGGCATCGCTGCACCCCATGTCCCATGTTCCACACCATAGCCCACACTTTCCCACGTTCCATCCAGTGGGCGATGGGAGGACATACAACATCCGGCAATTGTCCCTGGAGCACCACCCAGGACAACTCCAAGTCCCGAGAATGCCCCCACATCTCTTCTCTTCCTCGCCTTCCCTGCACCCAGCAGCCACCATGACTACTTTTTCCACATCAATGCCACATTTTCTCGATTATTAACCACAATAGTTCATGAATAGAATATCATTAAGTCCACTCTGATCCTTACTGTATTCCTCCTTCCTGTGGACCTTGGCTTGGTAGTGTCCATTACACATCTATGTCAAGAGGGGGGTTAGATTCCACATGGATATTGGATGTAATCCTCCTGCTTTCAATTGTAGGCACTCTAGGCTCCATGGTGTGGTGGTTGACATTCTTCAACTCCATGTTAGCTGTGTTTCCCTACACTGCTTTCCAAGGTCTTTATGGTCTTGGCTCTTATATTTAGGTCTTTGATCCATCTTGAGTTGATCTTTGTTTAAGGTGTGAGATGGTAATCCTCTTTCATTCTTCTACATATGGATATCCAGTTTTCCAGGCACCATTTGTTGAATAGGCCATTCTCTCCCAGTTGAGAGGGTTTGGTGGCTTTATCAAATATTATATGGCTATATATATGAGGTTCTATATCAGAACTTTCAATTGGATTCCATTGGTCTTTGTGTCTCTCCTTATGCCAATACCAAGCTGTTGTCACTACTGTAGCTTTGTAGTATGTTTTGAAGTCAGGTAGTGTGATTCCTCCAATTTCATTTTTCTTTTTCAATATGTCTTTGGCTATTCGGGGCCTCCTTCCTTTCCAAATAAATTTCATAGTTAGTTTTTCTAGTTCCTTAAAGAAGGCTGTGTTGATTTTTATTGGGATTGCATTGAATGTGTAGATTAGTTTTGGTAGGATAGACATCTTAATAATATTTAGTTTTCCTATCCATGAACAGGGAATATTCTTCCATTTATTTAGGTCTTCTTTGATTTCCTTGAACAGTCTTGTATAGTTCTCGGTGTATATGTTTTTTACATCTTTAGTTAAATTTATTCCTAAATATTTGATTTTTTAATTTACTATTGTGAATGGTATTCGTTTCTTGATTTCCTCCTGATCTTGCTCATTATTGGTGTACAGAAATGCTACTGATTTTTGCGCATTGATCTTATAACCTGTGACTTTGCTAAACTCATTTATGAGTTCTAGAAGCTTTGTTGTCAACCTCTCAGAGTTTTCTATGTATAGGATCTTGTCATCTGCAAATAATGAAATTTTGACTTCTTCCTCTCCTATTTGAATGCCTTTTATGTCTGGTTCTTGCCTCAGTGCTCGAGCAAGTACTTCTAAGACAATGTTAAATAGAAGGGGAGAGAGTGGGCATCCTTGTCTTGTTCCTGACTTTAGAGGGAAGGGTTTTAGGATTTCTCCATTGTATACGATGTTGGCTGTGGTTTTTTCGTATATACTCTTTATCATGTTCAAAACATTTCCTTGTATTCCAGTATTTTGGAGTGTTTTTATCAAGAAATGGTGCTGTATTTTGTCAAATGCTTTTTCTGCATCTATAGATATAATCATGTGATTTTTTTTCCTTCAATCTGTTTATAAGGTGTATTACATTGATTGATTTTCGTATGTTGAACCATCCTTGCATACCCGGAATGAATCCCACTTGATCGTGGTGTATAATTCATTTAATGTGTTGTTGAATACGATTAGCAAGTATTTTGTTAAGTATTTTTGCGTCTAGGTTCATTAGAGAAATTGGTCTGTAATTTTCCTTTCTTGTGGTGCCTTTGTTTGGCTTTGGTACTAGGGTAATGTTGGCATCACAGAATGAGTTATGCAATGTTCCTTTTGTTTCAATTTTTTGGAAGAGTTTCAGCAGGATTGGTGTTAGTTCTTTCTGGAATGTTTTGTCGAATTCACCTGTGAAGCCGTCTGGCCCTGGGCTCTTATTAGTTGGAAGTTTTTTAATGACTGATTCTATCTCTTTACTTGTGATTGGTTTGTTGAGATTATCAATTTCTTCTTTCATCAGTAAAGGCTGCTTATGTGTTTCTAGGAATTTGTCTATTTCCTGTGAATTGTCATTTTTGTTGGAATATAGTTTTTCAAAGTATCCTCTTATGATAGTCTTTATTTCTGTGGGGTCAGTGGTGATATCTCCTTTCTCATTTCTTATTTTGTGTACTTGCATCTTCTCTCTTTTTTTCTTTGTTATTCTCGCTAAAGGTTTGTCAATTTTTTTGATCTTCTCAAAAATCCAGCTCTTGGTCTTGTTTATCTTTTCAAGAGCTTTCTTATTTTCTATTTCATTTAGTTCTGCTCTTATCTTTGTTCTTTCTTTCTTTATTCTTCCTGTGGGATTACTTTGTTGTTTTTTTACTAATTCCTCCAAATGTGCTGTTAGTTCTTCAATTTTTGCTATTTCTTCTTTTTTGATGTATGAATATATGGCTATAAATTTCCCTCTCAGTGCTGCTTTTGCTGCATCCCATAAATTTTGGTATGTTGTGTTATCATTGTCATTTGTTTCAAGGTAATTATTGATTTCTTTTAAGATTTCTTCTTTGACCCACTGTTTTTGTAAGAGTGTGCTGTTTCATTTCCATATCTTGGTGTGAAATCTGGGCCTCTGTCCCTTGCAGATTTCCAGCTCCACTCCACTGTGGTCAGAGATATTATTTTGTATGATTTCAATCTTTCTGAATTCATTGAGCCTGTCTCTGTGGCCTAGCATATGGTGTATCTTGGAGAATAATCCATGTGCACTTGAGAAAAATGTATATCCTGCTGTGTTTGTGTGCAATGATCTGTATATGTCTATTAGATCCAGCTCCTCTAATATACTGTTCAAAGTTTTTGTTTCTTTATTGATTCTGTTTTGAGATGTTCTGTCCAGAGTTGATAGTAGTGTATTAAAATCTCCCAATATAATTGTAGATGCATCTATTCTTTCACTTAGTTTTTCCAGCATTTGCCTCAGGGATTTAGAGGCGCCCTTGTTAGAAGCATAAATATTTATGATTGTTTGTTCTTCTTGAGAGAGTGTCCCTTTCACTAATATGTAGTATCCTTCTTTGTCTCTCACAATTGTTTCGTGTTTAAAGTGTATTTTGTCTGATATTAATATAGCTACTCCTGCCTTTGTTTGGTTATTGTTTGCTTGTAAGATTGTTTCCCAACCATTCACTTTCAACCTCCATGAATCCCTGGGTCTAAGATGTGTTTCTTGTAGACAGCATATAGATGGGTCATATTTCCTTATCCAATCTCCCAGTCTGAATCTTTTGACAGGTGAGTTTAATCCGTTGACATTCAGTGTTATTACTTTCAAGGAATTATTTATGTTAGCCGTATTTTGTTTGGAATTGTGTTTGTCATATTTTGTTTGTTTTTTCCTTCTCTTTTTGTCTTTTTTGTTGCTCTTACACTCTCCTCCAACTCTGCCTCTCCTGTTTTTTTCTTTCTTCCTGCAGAACTCCCTTTAGTATTTCTTGAAGGGCAGGGTTCTTGTTGGCATACTCTTTTAATTTCTGTTTATCTGTGAATATTTTGAACTTTCCATCATTTTTGAATGCTAGTTTAGCTGGATACAGTATTCTTGGTTGGGAATTTTTTCTTTTAGTACCTTGACTATATCATAGCACTGTCTTCTTGCCTCCATGGTTTCAGATGAGAAATCAGCACTTAATCTTATGGAGTCTCCCTTGTATGTGATGGTTTTCTTTTCTCTTGCTGCTTTTAGAATTTTCTCTTTGTCTTGAGCATTGGATAATTTGACAAGTATATGTCTTGGGGTGGACCTGTTGGGATTTATGGTGTTTGGGGTGCGTTTTGCTTCCTGGACATGTCCATCCATCTCTCTCAGTAGATTCGGGAAGTTTTCATCCATTATTCCCTCCAACACCTCTTCTGTCTCCTTTGTCTTCTCTTCTCCTTCTGGGATGCCTATAACATGTATGTTTGTGTGTTTTGCATTATCATTCAGGTCCCTAAGTCCTAGCTGGATTTTTTTCTATCTTTTTATCGATCAGTTCTACTATCTGTTTGATTTCAGATGTACCATCTTCCACGTCACTAATTCTCTCCTCTGCCTCTTCTAATTTGCTACTATTTGCTGAGAGTGTATTTTTGATTTCTTGAACTGCGGTGTTCATCACCATCATATCTGTTATCTTTTTTATGCAGACTCTTTTGATTGCTACTTTAATTTTGGTAGCCAGTCCCACCTCATCTTTTGTGATTAAGTCCCACTATTTGGCTTCTGCCAGCATGAGATCTGATCATCCCCATGCGCAAGGAGTGCACCACATAAGGAGAGCTGCCCAGCACGAAAGAAAGCATATGCTGCCCAAGAATGGCACTGCACACACGGAGAGCTGACACAACAAGATGATGCAACAAAAAGAAACACAGATTCCTGGTGCTGCTGATAAGGATAGAAGCGGTCACAGAAGAACACACAGTAAATGGACACAGAGAGCAGACAACTGGAGGTGGGGGGAGTGGGAAGGGGAGAGAAATAAATAAATAATTTAAAAAATAGGTGGAGATTAAGACAATAACAGACAAACAAAATTGTGGGAGTTCTTTACCACTAGACCAGCCCTGCAAGAGATAATGAGAGTTCTTCAGGTCTAAAAGAAAGGGAAATAGACAGCAGATCAATGTCCCATGAAGAAATAAAGCTCTTCAGTGAGGATAATGGTATGGGTAAATATAAATGCCAATACTATTGTAGTTTCTGTAATATACACTTCCTGCAGAATCTAAAAGGCAAATGCATAAACTGTAGTGATAAGTCAGGGATTT
Organism: Dasypus novemcinctus; assembly: GCF_030445035.2. Lineage (NCBI taxonomy): Eukaryota > Metazoa > Chordata > Mammalia > Cingulata > Dasypodidae > Dasypus > Dasypus novemcinctus. The sequence goes on from NC_080704.1 coordinate 79,471,752, forward strand.
TGGACTCATTATGTATAAGCATGTACTTTGTGACAAGAACTACTTAAAGGTGGGGAAACAGAGGAGCATAGGAACATAGATTGTGTATATTATTGAAGTTAAGTTGGTATAAAAATAAATGGGATTATTTAAATTTAGAATGTTAAATTGAAACTTCTTGGTAGCTAGAAAGAAAATATTGGACAATATGTAAGCTTATAGAAACAGAAATTAGAATACAGGTTGCTAGTGGCAAGGGGTTGGTGGAATCAGGCATTAATGTATAATGAGCATAGGGATTTTCTTTGGGGAGATCGGAAAGTTTAGTAATGGAATGTGGTGAGAGTACCACAATATTGTGAATATAATTAATTGCACTGAATGATATCCTTGGGAGTGGCTGAAAGGGTAAAGTTTACATTATATATATTTTATAACAATTTAAAAAAAGGAAGAGCATCTAAAGCAACAATGACAATTAAATGGGAAACATGAGCCTGGATGGGAACTAACAAGGGAGGGGAGAAATTTCAAAGAGACATTATTGGGACATATGAAAAATTGGAATGTAGACTGTAAGTTCTATATCAATCCTAAATTCCTCTATCTTGATACCTGTACTTAAGATGATTACCTCGGTGCATATCCTTGTTCTTAGGAAATGTATATGGCAGTAGTAAGTGTTCCAGGAGCATAATGTATACCACCTGTGACAGTTTGAATTGGTTTATTCCCAAAAGAGATTATGTTCTTGAATTAATTCATTCCTGTGGTTGTGTGGCCCTTTTGGTTAGACTACATCAGTGAGGCATGACACAGGGTGGGTCTCTGCCCTCTTACTGGAACTTTATATAAACAGAGACACAGAGAGAGACACACAGTAAAGGGAAGCTGCCATTTTTGATCTAGCCATGTGAGAGAAAGGAGAAATTAGGGAAAGGACTCCAGATTCACCTACAGCTGCAGAAAGACAGAGAAACCCCGAGAGGCCAAGAGAGTTCCCAGTGTCTGGTATCAGCAGAGCACAGAGGCATGGATAGAGGCCCTAGAGTGGCTAGGTACATAGAGAAGCTCAAGGTTGAGGACACAGCTCTGACATATGCCTGATAGCCCATAGTTGAGCTCTGGAAGAAATCAGAGCAGCTGAGACTTAGAGAAGAGGCCTGGAAAGAGACAAGCCCTATGTTGAGCTCTAGGAAAAACTAGATTCTGGAGGGGAAGGCAAGGAACTTGATAGAGATTGGCCACCATCTTGGCCATATGGCAGGACACCAGGATCTGACTTTGGTGAGAGAGCATCTCTGATGGTGCTTTGATTTGGATGTTTCATGCCTCAGAACTGTTAAGCTTTTATGCTAAATAAAATCTTCATTATAAAACCCAACCCATTTCTGATACTTTGCACCAGCAACCCTGTAGTCATTTGATATTATTGATGAATTCCAAAAAGAAATATTGAATTATGTTTGTAAACTGATCTTTTCCTCTGGGCATATTAGATTATACTGGATTCATAGGTTTACTTAAGTTATTATGTAAACCTCTTGTGCCAGTAGGGCATTGAGTCCACACCCACCAAAGGGTGGAGACTCAGAGATAAAAGGCATGGCAAAAGACAGAGTTAAGGGTTTTTGATGTTGGTGTTTTGATATTGGAGTTTGATGCTGAAGCCTTAAGCTGGAGCCCCAGGAAAAGAGGAACCCTGAACCCAGAAAGAATCAAGACCCTGGAAAGGAGGAACCCAGGAAACCTGAACCCTCACAGACTTCAGCAGCTATCTTGCTCCAACACATGAAAATAGACTTTTGTGAGGGAAGTAACTTGTGCTTTATGGCCTGGTATCTGCAAGCTCCTACCCCAAATAAATACCCTTTATAAAAACCAGCCAATTTCTGGTATTTTGCATGAGCACCCCTTTGGCTGACTAATACAAATCCTATGGCAAACTAAGACACTGCTTACACACAAGTGTTCAGAAAATGTATTGATAAATAGACAGACAGATAGATAGAATGATATAGCCAATGTGGCAAAATGTTAAAATTGGTTGATCTGGGTATCTGGTGGGGGTGTAGGGTTTTAGGAGTTTGTATCATTTTTGTACTGTCTTGAAAGACTGAAAGTACTTCAAAATATAAACAAAGAAACAAAGTGTTTGGTCAGCGTGTGGGACATATAAGCAAAGAGAATGTCCTAATTCTAAGTCAGTAGTGACCTATACAAGTTTGACAGTGGCAGTGATGGCTTAGAAACTGGCAGAGAACGCCCTGGCTATGGGGCTAGGGAAAGACTGAAGTATCTGAGGGACCACTGGTGATTATTATGCTTCTGTATCAGGACTCTGGGAGCATGCCCTTCTTCTTGTGTAAGTAGAAAGAAGAGTAAAGAATAATTAGTGAGTCCAAGAGTTGGGGCAAGTTTGGGAATTCTTTTTTTTTAATAAAAATATTTTATTGTCTTTTAAAAAATTACATATATATATATTTTAAATGTTACATTAAAAAATATGAGGTCCCCATATATCCCCCACCCCCCATCACCCCACTCCTCCCACATCAACAACCTCTTTCATCATTGGGGGACATTTATTGCATTTGGTGAATACATTTTGGAGCACTGCTGCACCACATGGATAATGGTTTACATTGTATTTTACACTCTCACCCAGTCCACCCAGCGGGCCATGCCAGGACATACAATGTCCAGCATCTGTCCCTGCAGCTTCACCCAGGACAACTCCAAGTCCTGAAAATGCCCCCACATCATATCTCTTCTTCCCTCTTCCTACCCTCAGCAGCTACAGTGCAACTGACTGGGAACCTCTCTACACATCAGAGGTCTTCAGGATCAAATCTTGGTGAATCCTAGCGGAGAGAAAATGAGAAGGGAATTATTGAGAGTTACAGTTTCCACTGAAGGGGTTCAGTTATGGATTCTTTAGTCATTTGGTAAAGAGGTGATGCTGTTAGGGAGAAATAGGGAATCTACATCCTACAGTAGTCAACAAATCCCAGAAAGACTCACAGTGGTCCTTTAGTCTGTGATAAGAGGAATTCAAGATAATGAGAATTCTTTGGGGCAAACCTTTTTGCCTTTTAAGTAATGTTATATCCAAAGTAGTGGACAGAGAGAGAACAAAGTTGTGTCTTATCCTTGGTTACCTTGTGGCATTTTTGGCCAGAGCTCTAAGAAGATATGGTCCCTGACTGACTTTTCATAGCTATATGAGTAGTGTAAACAATCATCTCTCTTTAAATGCTGAAATCACTTCTTTTAAGGCCTTCAACGGATTGGATGAGATATCACTCATTGCTCCTCAATTGACTGTAGATGTAATGAGCCATCTATGGAATCAAGTCACTGATGATTAAAGTCCATGAAATGCCCTAGTATTACAATTAACCCCAGTGCTTGCTTGACCAAACAACTGGGCACCATTACCTGTCCAAGTTGACACATTAATCTAGACAACATAGGGTATATTTCCACTTTTAGAGGTTCTGCACACCAAATATGTCCTACATTTGTAGAATTTCCTGTCCAAAGTGAGTCATGAAGAGAGTCATCTTGAGTTTTGTCAGGAATGATAGGACATGAAAAATCAGGATAGTGAACTGAATAAGTAAACAGAGATAAGAAGGGTAAGAATTTGAGACTTCAAGCATTCATCCCTTGGGGACACATTTTTTGTGAACGCCCCAATTCATAAGCAAATCACACTCCAAGTTTACTAGGGTATTAGAGCTGAGAAGAAAGTTGTGACCAGTGTTCAGAGGTCTCAGGGTAATGGCAAGGGGATGTGAGAGAAGTAAACCATGTAGAAAATTGTCAAATCCCACCACTGCCAGGGTATTATGACACCAAGGAAGGGGAATAGATGTTGCTTTAATAGTAGAATGGGTTGTGCCTGTGTCAGTTAGAAAGGTGGTTGGATGTCCTTCTTCTACCTGTAGAGTAACTGGGGACACAGGGCAACAACTTCCTCAGAGGGGAGGCATACATGACTTCCTTTCAGGTTTCTTCACCTGCTTTAATAGTGAAGCTATAAGCTTGAGTTGTGTATTTTCATTTTTTTTGAATGTGCTATTCTCATAATGTTGGACTAAATTCTGAAGTTCTATATTGGGGTATTTTTCCCATTGATATTTTTGTGGCAGATGTCTTGCACTTCTGGTCTTTATCCATTTATAAAACTAGTTGCTAGGGCTGACACTGATTGTTTAACTCAAGACCAACGTGTTCCTTCAAGGTGGTTTCTAATCTATGGTGAAAATTTGTGACTCACTCATTCTTTTATTTTCTGCAATTTTGAGTGTATGACCCATCAATCTTACTGTTGTAGACTAAAGGAATGGCTTCTAGTAATTTATTCAAGCAATTTTTCACCTAAAGCTTCAGGTTGTATATTAGAATCAGGAGTAGTCTGTGAACCTTTAAGGTCATTGTATTAGTCAGCCAAAGGGGTGCTGATGCAAACTATCAGAAATCTGTTGGCTTTTTAAAAAGATACATTTTTCCCCTAAATTCTCAATTTATTCATTTTTTAAAAAGACATTACATTAAAAAAATATGAGGTCCCCATTTGCCCCCACTGCCCCCACCCCACCACTCCACCCCCAATAACACTCTCCCCTATCATCATGTCACATCCATTGTGTCTGGTGAGTACATCTCCGGGCATCGCTGCACCTCATGTCCCATGTTCCACACCATTATTTTTTTAAGAGATACATAGATTACACAAAAAAAATATAAGGGATTCCCATATGCCCCACTCCCCACACCTCCCACCCTTCCCCAAATTAACAACTTTTTTCATTACTGTGGTACATTCATTGCAAATGATGAACACATTTGGAGCAATGCCTCTAAGAATGGATTATAGTTTATATTGTAGTTTACACTTTTCCCACTCAATTCTGTACGTTATGGCAGGATATATAATGACCTATATTTGTTGTTGCAGTGTCATTCAGGACAATTTCCAAGTCCCTAAAATGCCCCCATATTACACCTGTTTTTCCTTCTCCCTATCCCCAGAACCTCCATTGGCAATTGTCTCCACATCGATGATATAATTTCTTCCATTGCTAGAATCACAATAAATCTATAGTAGAATACCAGTAAGTCTACTTTATCTATATTTTATTACCCAATCCTGAGGATTCTGGGATGGTGATGCTCACTCCACCTCTAATTGAGAGGCAGACTCGATCCCATATGGCTTATAGATGGGACTCTCTTGCTTGCCATTGTAGACTCTCTTGGTTCCTTGGTGTGGTGGTTGTCCATCCTCACCTCCTTGTAAGTTGTCCTGGGTGAGTCCAATGAACCGGAGAGTAGGTGTTGCAGCTCTGCTGAGGCTTAGGGCCCAGCTGGCACATGGACAGCTCAAAGAGTCAAGTCTCTTGGATGTACACCTACCAAATCCAGCACCAACTATAGGTTCAAATAGAAGTGACAGAAGAGGCATGTGTAAAAATGTCACTTCTGAGTCCAACTCTGTCACATTGAGGACCACAAACTCCAAAGAAGGGCCCACTGGCAAGGACCAAACTCTGGAGCTCTGTTGGCTTTTTTCAAAGGGTATTTATTTGGGGTGAAAGCTTATAGTTACCAGGCCATAAAGCATAAGTTATTTCCCTCACTAAAGTCTCTTGCCACATATTGGAGCAAGATAGCTGCCAACATCTGCAAGAGTTCAGGCATCCTCTTCCTCTTTAGGCTTAGCGGTTGCAGCTTCTTCCAATATCAGCTGTAGGCTGGGATAAATCTCGCCTCTCTTCTGGGGCTCTTTCCTCTCCAGGCTCAGCTGCTCTGGTCTCTCCACAAGGTCAGCTGTAGACTATCAGGCTCTCTCTCTTCCTAGGGCCTCTGCCATGTCCATGGAGCCATCTATTCCTCTGTGTTCTTCTCCTGTGTGTTTACTTCCCAGGGCTCCAGCATCCAAAGACTTGAATTAACTCCTCTGCTGTGTAGTTTTCTCTGTGAGTACCCACCCACCAAGGGAGCAGGGACTCAACATCCTACTGATGTGGCCCAATCAAAGCCTTAATCATAAGTTAATCAAGTAAAAATGAAACCTCTGAATCCAGTACAATATATTATGCCCAGAGGAACAGACCAGTTCACAAACATCTATTTTTGGAATACATAAAGAATATCAAACTGCTACAGTCATTTTTCAAAAGAAACCTACTTTTTTCCTTTTTGAACCAAAGAGTGTTATCTCCTTGGCCCACTAACGAATGAATAAATAGGTGTAATTCAGGAATCATGGAGAGTTAAGTTCCCAATACTATTCTAAATTGATTGAAGAATTTTCGTTTTTCTTCTTTGGTTCAGGAAAATCCTTGGCAGTAGCATGTAATTCTGATTGAGACCAAGGTTTAAAAATGATCTTTTAGGTTCCCTCCCCCGCCCCGCCGCGTGCTCAAGCCGTGCGGGGCGACCCTCCCATCGCTGCAAACAGGGCGCTGCCTGCGGGGCGGAGCGTGCAGGTCGCGGTCTGCATCGTGAGCGCCGCCTGGGCGCCCGCCGCCGCCTTCCCGCTGACGCCTGGGGGGCTGGCTGGCACCTTCCCGAAGCTGCACAGCGGCCCGGTGCTGCTCTCCCTGCGAAAATACACATACAAGCATGAATGGATAACAGCAGAAAACGGTACTGGAACAGTGGGAATCAGCAATTTTGCACAGGAAGCCCTGGGAGATGTTGCTTACTGTTGTCTTCCTGAGGTTGGGACAAAGTTGAACAAACAAGATGAATTTGGTGCTTTGGAAAGTGTGAAAGCTGCTAGTGAACTTTATTCTCCTCTGTCAGGAGAAGTAACAGGAACTAATGAAGCTCTTGCAGAAAATCCGGGACTTGCCAACAAATCTTGTTACGAAGATGGTTGGCTAATCAAGATAACACTGAGTAATCCTTCAGAACTTGATGAACTAATGAGAAGCATATGAGATGAAGCATATGAGAAATACTTAAAATCTACTGAGGAGTGGAAGTGGAATGCCTAAACAAACTAGTCTGAAACAACTTAATCCAGCAATATTTTAAATTACTGATTGATAGAGATTTATAAAAGGAACTTTTTAGCAATACCAATATAAAAACAAAATACTTGTTCCAACTTTGCTATTGAAAGAAAATATCCGATAACTTTTTTTGTTTTTCCCCCCATAGCATTCTAATAGATAGCAAGTAAAAACACAACATGCATCTGTTTTTCACATCACCCTGTGATTCAGACTATGATCTACTTATATTCAGAATTCATGAAACTGAGGTAAAAACTCCTTGTAAAAAATTATGTAATTCAAAGGCAACATTGTTGCCTTAAGCCTTATATAATATTGTAACTATTGTTTATATCCATCCCTGGCTTTGGGTCAAAATAATGATATCTTCATCGAAAATAATTGGGAGTGGAGATAAATTTCTGTTATACAGTGTCACATGAGGAACAATACTATCTTAATTTTGCAATATACTGTGTTTGCATTTAAATTGATTCTGCTGCTATTTGTGGAAATGGTAATTTAGTCCAAAATCTGGTTTTCCTTAAGCAAAGATCTAATTGCGTGATAGCTTTAAGGACTTATTTTTTAAATCTTTGGTATAATAAAAAATAAATTCACTAACTTTGAAAAAAATGATCTTTTAGGTGGAAGAAGTGGGTTGAAACCAAGTTCTTTTTTTAGCAAAATTTTTTATTATCTTTTTTTAAAAAGATACATAGATCACACAAAATGTTACATTAAACAACATAAGAGGTTCCCATATACCTCACTCCCCACCCACCCCCACTCCTCCCACATCTGTTGAACTTACCCAGGTCAGCTAACAGGGAGGTGAGGATGGTCAACTACCACACTAGGGAACCGAGAGAGTCTACAACTGCAAGCAGGAGAATCACATCCATCAGCCATGTGGGATCTAAGGCCCCTCTCGATTTAGAGGTAGAATGGACATTGTCATCCAAGGGTTCACAGGATGGAGGAATTAAATATGGATTAGAGTGGATTTACTGGTATTCTAATATAGAGACCAAGTTCTTTGTTGCAGTGCTTCATTGGTCAGGGGAGGAGATATTCCAGTGAACCAGGTTGTATGGGGAAATTGAGGGAGTGAAGTGGAAGGTTCAGGAAGGCGAGAGTATAAGATCCCAGTGAGGGTAGTCTGGTCTGGAAAAGGCATAGGATATGGAGGGGTTGTGGAAGTAGAGGGTCAGGAGGGGGCAAGTTTGGATGACAGTGAAAAAGATTTAGTATTTTTTAGTGCATTGTTTTGGAACTTCAAAGGTCTGGTTTAGGTTGGATTCAGTTTCTCCTTTCTCAGGCTTCTCATACCAAGAAAAATATGCAGATCACTGAGAATCAGAAATCTTAAGAGTCCTTATTTTCTAAGGCCCCCCCCCCCATACTTGAAAAGATTGCTTTAGGACTTTTGATTGGGCTACATCAGTGAGGCATGACTCAAATTGAGTCTCTGTCCCTTTGCTGGATCTGATATAAACCGAAGCAAAGAGAGACACACAGAGAGACACAGAGAAATGAAGCTGCCATATTTGATCCTGCCGTGTGAGAGGAAAAACAACAGTTTTTCCCACAGCTGAGCTCTGGGAGAGAGAACTCAAAGACTGCTTAAGCATGAAGCCCACAAGAGGCTGGGTCCATGGAGTAGCTCAAGGCTGAAGAGACAAGCCCTATGCTTGGTTGCCCTCAGCTGAGTGCAAACCTCAGCAGAGATCAGAGGCCATCTTCCTTCACCATGTGGCAGCTGACTTTGGTGAGAAAGCACCTCTTAGGGTGCCTTGATTTGGACTTCTAGTGGCCTTGGAACTGAGCTTTTACCCCAAATTAATACCCTTTATAAAAGCCAACCTATTTCTGGTACTTTGTATCAGCAGTCACTTGGCAAACTAAAACAGGGAGGGAGACCAGAACTGTGTCTGAATTCAACTCCACTGAAACAAAGGGCTGGGGGTGGGATAATAGAAAAATACTACAGAATGTTGGGTGTATGTGTGTGGTTGATTACTATGATGGGTGAGTGATTTACTGAGTTTGCAATTAGGGCCATTTGGTTTGGAATGTTTTACTTTGCTCTGATTAGCTCACCTGAATCTTGTACGGGCTGGGGGAGAGAGAGAGGGAGAAAAGAAATTCTCTGGTTAGGCACCTGTTAGGTGCCTGGACAGTGTAAGGGCTGGGGTGAGAAGTATGGCAGGGATCTGGAATCAGGTGAAACCTATCTAAAGTTTAGTCAAGCTAAAGGGAAGTTAAAGCATCTTGATCAATCAATCATCTTTATCTTTGTTTTCTTTCCTTTCTTTTACTCATAATCATCTAACATAAAAGACATTAATAATAGTTAACTTTACATCACAGTATTTAAGATACAGGATATCAAGGAGAAGAGTAATCATCATCCAAGGACTTTACATCCTCTTCTGAGGAAAGGGTTAGTGCATATTTGATTGTATGCAGGATAGTTTTATAATGTTATATATAAGTATGACTTTATTATTGTCTTCATTTTGAGATTAAGTATGGTTTATATAGGAGATGTGTATGGATGCCAACTTGAAAAGGAGTGAACTGTAATTGTTAGTTTTAGGTGTCAACTTAGCTAGGCTATGATATGCTGATATTTAATCACACACTAATCTAGGTGTCATGATGAAATTATTTTGTAGATATGAGGTTGACATCTACATCATTTGAATTTAAGTAAAGTACAATAACCTCAATAATGTGGGTGGACATCATCCAGTCAGTTAGAAGGCCTTACAACCAAAAACTAGGTTTCCCAGAGAAGAAGAAAGTCTTCCTCAACATGACACCCTCTACTTCTCTCTGAGTATGTGACCTGCTGGCCTCTCCTGTGGATTTTGGGCTAAAACTTCAACATCACAATTAGAATTTCTTTGCCCTATGGAATTTGGCCTGCCTGATGGAATTTATACTAGCCAACCCTCACAATTGTGTGCGCTGATTCTTTAAGTTAAATTGCTTAATACAGATACATATATAATACAGATACATACATATATCCTGTTGGATCTGGATCTCTGCAGATCCCTGACTAATATATCACTATGTTTTTTAACTTTTTATAGTAATAACATATATATGAAGTGAAATTTCCAATTTTAATTACTTTCAAGTATACAATTCAATGATATTATTTCATGCACAAACTTATGCCCCCAGCACTCATTACAGAACAGCCATGGTAATTATTTTTAAAGGGGAAAAAATGGCAAGGATCTTGTTCAACAGGAGAGATTAAATACACAGGAGAGATCAGCCTAATCAAGAGTATAGAGCTCCTGAGAAGGCAACAGGTGATGGGGGCAGGGGAGCAAAACCCAGGGGCAGAACTGGCCTGGAACAGAAAAGACTTTTCCAGTAATAGAAGGGAAGGCAAGACAATGGGGTAGGGACAGAAGGTGTGTTCATGGCATATCAGGGAGCTGAGCAAATCCCTTTCTGATACCTTACCTTTTCTTTGGGAAGTGAAAAGCAAGTAATACTTTAGAGCAAGGGAAGGAGGATGTAGCAGGGTCTCAGGGATGAAGAGCATGGAGAAGGTATGGGAAACCCCTTGGGATTCTCTTTGAGGGGCAGGGAGGGAGGAAGGAAATGGAACTGGTGAGTGGTACACTGGAGGTTTCAACTCTATTGATCAATAAAGTTTCTTAACATGGTTGATGCACACAGAAGACTTTGCTGTATCCTTTGTTACACGTTCGGTATTTCTGAAATACTGCACCATTTTTTAAAAGCCATGGCAGGGACGGAGAAAGGGAGTTAAATGGACATGGGCAGAAAGTGTGGAGGGCCTATAGGTGGGTGATCACAAATTTATAATGGACCCAATGTATCTGCCCTCCTCCAGCAAGGTAGGCCTGTAAGGTGCAGGACCGGAGAAGTCAGGCAAGAGGCGTTCAGACACTCGAGGTCTCTACTGGAATCAGTCAGAGTAGGACGTAGGAGGGAGAGGCAATATAAAGACTGGTGGGAATGACTGGGAAAGAGAGGAAGGAAGGGTATGCAAGAAGGCAGGCCTGTTGGTGTAGGGATTGGGTCACAACCAAGGGAAATTGTAACCCTGTAGGGCTTTATAAATACCAAAGGAAGGATAACTCCTCACATATCAAGGAAGCTCAGCTGAGGAAAGATTGGAACCAGTAGTTCCAGTAAAAATATGACAATATTGGGCACCCACCCATCCACTGCTGCTGCTATTACCCTACAACCACTGTTAGATTAGATGTTTGGTGTGTCCTTCCAGACCTTTAAAACATATTTTTACATACAAATGTATGTATTCACAAACAATATACAGGATTGTTTTGTTTTTAAACTTACAAATTTGTATTCAATGCTATGCATTGATCTTCAGCTCAGTCTATACAGTCTCAAAGTGCTTTTGAAATCTGTACTAACACAACTTTGTTTGTTCCTTGACACTGCCGCATTGGGAGGAATATGCCACATTGTATTCAGCCATTTCCTCACTAATGGGATTTAAAATGCTCCCCATTTTTCCAGTTACCAACATCCTTGTGCCTATGTCCTTATACACACCTCACCAGTGTTTCTCCAGATGTTTCCCACAGTGGATCTGCTGGGTCATAGGGGGAATGGAAGTTTTCAGTTCTAATGCTTTCAGTTCAAAGCTCAAACTCTGGAGCCACACTGCCTGGCTTCAATACTGCTGGCGATCTCGACAAGCTGAAGGAACTTGGACAAGTTGCTGACCCCCATGTGCCTGTTTCCTCACCTGCAAAATGGCAATAATAATTGTTCTATCAAATCATAGGGTTGTTGTGAGGAATGGTTAATTTTTACCTACAGATCTTAGATCAGGGATTCTTTTTTTTTTTATAGATTTATTTTTTATTTATTTTCTCTCCTCTTCTCCCCTCCCCCCCCCGAGTTATCTGCTCTCTGTGTCCATTCGTTGTGTGTTCTTCTGTGACTGCTTCTATCCTAATCAGTGGCACCAGGAATCTGTTTCTTTTTGTTGCATCATCTTGTTGTGTCAGCTCTCCGTGTGTGTGGCGCCATTCCTGGGCAGGCTGCACTTTCTTTCATGCCAGGTGGCTCTCCTTAAGGGGCGCACTCCTTGTGCATGGCGTGGCAGGGCACTCTTTGTGCGCATCAGCACTGTGCATGGGCCAGTTCCACACGGGTCAAGGAGGCCTGGGGTTTGAACTGCGGACCTCCCATGTGGTAGGCGGATGCCCTATGCACTGGGCCAAGTCCGTTTCCCCAGACCAGGGGTTCTTAACAAGGGGTCCATGAGCTAGCTTGAATTTAAATAAAAAAAGATTATTCTTGTGGGGACATGTTGGTGCAGGTGTGAAATATTTATTAAATAATACACAGTATAGTATGGACTTAGTAAGGGGTCCGTGTTTTTCACCTGACTGGCAAAGTCTTAGAAGAATGCTGGGCGCATTCCACTTATTGTATAACTTGTTATTCATAGTTTCTACAGTGTGCAAAAACTATGGTTTCCTTATAACCTCTCCAACCCTTGGAATTGTTAAGCTCTTGGATTGTTTCAAGTGTGGTGTGTAAAAACAGACTTGTGGATTCACGTTGCCTCTCTGCAACAAACTGGTGATGGTAAGCATCTTTTGGGATGTACAATGGACATGGGGATTCCCTCCTCTGTGAATGACATCAGGGGAGGGGAGGGTGTGTGTGTAAGGGGCTGGGGGACAAACTCTGACCCACCAGTTAAACCCTCCTGGCAATAACATAGCCATATGTATAACATAACATGGTATACAGCCAGGCTGAACGGTCGCTTTCTGAAACAATGCCAGTTTGAGCAGTTGCCATGGAGACCAGAAGTAAACCGAAATCATTTCCTATCAGGTCTCTTACAAAAAAGGTACCCCATCCCTGATTACTGTTGGTGTCCTTTGCCTTCTTCCTTATTGGGTTGTGAGTCTCAGTTTGGAATATTGGCTTGCAGGTATTTTCTGCTACAGGGGCATCCGTATCCATGACTGCATTCCCTTCTCCCAACCCCATTAGAGTGTTAAAGTTTGGCAGTTTGGCAGAGGAGAAACTGAGGCTCTCAGAGAAACGACTCCACTTCCAAGTCAGAGTCTTGCCCAGGGGAGGAGGGGTAGAAAGAGGTGGGACCAGAGCCCAGAAATAAGGATGCAACAACCTAATTGGCTTCCGGTACATGATGGGCTTTGGGACTGACAAATGGTACCTGGACTTATTGGTGATGGCCTCTCTTTGCCAGCCAACAAGGGGAGCCCTGATTGGCTGGTGGAGGACGAATGAGAAGTGTGATTCTCGAAGGCGCTGTGAAGTGGCCATTCCTTGTTTATGCCGTTTTAGTGCGGCTGAGGTGGTTCCGGCGTTCTGTCCTCCTACTGCGTGGCTTCTTGCGGACCACCAGTCTTTCTGGCGTGCCGCAGACAGTCTTCAGTCCTCGACTTGGGCCGCTGACTGGCGACATGAGCTCTCCTGATGAAGTGTCTGTCTGGGGAACTGATCTTGGCCCAGAGGGCGGGGAGCAGGGAGGCGTCCACGGAGGACCCACACTAGGCCTTGATGTGGGGGCGCCACAGAGTGGTGAAAGTGAAGATGGGCTCCTGGTCCTAGAAGGGCTCGAGGCCAAGCGGGAAGTGATGGAAGCAGCAGGAGCAGAGCTGTGGGGCCCGGAAGGCCGACTTGGCTCACCGGCTGATGAGAAGGAAGATGGTCTGAATTACACACCCCATCTTGCTGAGGAGACTGCGGCCATCGCTAAGCAGTTGACTGACCGGGACCCACTTGGGTTCCGGAGAAACCTATCCCCGAAAAGCGGTGCCCTTCAGATGTCCAGCATTTGGGCAGACCTAGACCAGAGTGCCAGAGGTAGATGCGCACCTTCCCCTAGCTGTGAGGAATTGCAGCAGGTTTCTCCAGGAGGCCGGTCCTGGGGAAAACCTAGAAGAGGCCTTAAGAGTAAGCTTAATATCCCTGAGGATCTCCTGCGGCCATTGACGGAAGGCATGGCTGCAATCCCTTCTGACCCTGAGTCATCAGATGAGTTCAGTGAGATACAGACGTTGAAGGTGAACATTTACACAAAAGGAGGTGGCCAAGCAATGTCCAGCAGCCTGGAGGATCCTGGGGACATACCCAGACACTTGAACCCCCAAGTCAGAGAGAACATCTTTCACATGCCAAGTTCTTTCCAAGCTTCTATTTCTCGTGGGTTGGTGTTAGCCACTCAGCGACAGCCTGTTGGAGAGCTTGAGCTTTCTTCATCTAAGAAAATGCATAGTATGGTCTCTGCAAAGAGAGGCAGCAGGCTCAGCCACCCAGGAGCTGCTACTGCTGCAGGCAGCCTGCCCCATGCCACCCCTAAGAAGAAGGTGGCCCAGGAGAAGCAATCCAGCAGTGGTGCCTCCAAAGTTGCCCTGGGGAGAAAATCCCAGGCTCTTCCCACATGGGGGCAGAGAGTCTCAGCAGGCAGCCTGACACCAGCCACCTTCCCCCCAATCTCTGGTCTTCCAATGCTTGGGAGATCCAAGAGATACTCCTTGGCCCATTTGGGTACCAAGCAGCCCAAACACAGTAATGCTGGGAAGAAACCTGTGGCATGCAGGCCAAGGGAGTCTGAGTCAGTAGCTGGAGAAGATAATGACCCAAGCAGAGATCCAGTCCGAAGGGGCCAAGTGAGTGAGCCATCCTTGTTCTTTCACCCCCCTCCCCCATCTACACCTTCAATCACCTATCTTCACACATGCACCGTCTTCTCCTTGCTCAGCACTTGTCACTGGGCACCGAGGGTCATTAGGATGCCAAACCAGGGTCATTTCAATAGGAGCAGATATTAAGAGAGCACTGAATGTGTGCCAGGCACTGTTTTCAACATTTCACAGATGTTTTGGCCTCCTCTCTGGAGAGGGTTTGGGAAAGAAGGGAGCACTGGCAGCTGATTTGGATCTGCCAACCCCTTAGAGGTTGGGCTGCAAGCTTCCTGGTTCCTCCTTTCCACCAGTTCTCCAAGCCTTTCTTGAAGGGGCCTGGGCTTTCTCACTGCTACACTGTTCTCCCTGGCTCAGCTCTGCCTCCTAGCCTGGGACTTACCCAGGGAGGATGTCATAAGGAGATTAGCCTCTTGATTCCCCTCCCAATTCCCTGCTTCACTCAGCCCTTACACACATGTGAACACACACACAGTCAGCCAGAACTTTTTGTTTTAGCTTCCATCAGCCTGGCCAGAGTTACCTTGCTCGCCCATGCATCGTGGCGAGTTCAGCGGTGGAGACGCCAAGACCAGGGCCCCCCAAGTTCCAGGAAGCTCGCAGGCCCTGGCTCTGAGCCACGGAGGTATCAGTCCCAGAGGGTCTGCAGCCTCAGGTGAGTGTGGTTAGTTTGGTATGTTGGGAGATGGGGGAAGGGGAGGTGAAGAGGGAAAATTCTTGCTCTGTGAGCTCTGTCTCTTCATTCCTGTTCTCAGGCCTCTCTGCCTACCCATCAGCTCTCCTGCAGGAAAGAGAATGCAGTTGGCTATAAGCCAAATGGTCCCCTGCATGGGATTTGGCCAATGGGGGTGAGCCGTGGCAGTGCCCAGAACTCCAGCTCCAGAAGCAGACTTTGAGAGGAACAGGGCTTTTTGTGTTTGGGCCTCTTGAGAAACACTACTCATCCCAAGGGCCGGCTGTGGCTGCCACTCTTCCAGTGGCCTGAGACTGGACAACAGGGAGGGTTGGCCCAGAGGGAAGGCTGCAGCTGCTGGGCAGAGTGAGGGCAGCGGCTTGCCAGCAGAGGGTGGTGCTGCCCCAGTTTAGACACTGCTAAGGCCTTCCCACCTCACTCCTAGTCCTGACAGCTGAGTTTTGTGTTCTTTTTCAGGTGACCGGGAGCCACTTGTCCTTTCCCCAAGACAGGAAAGGCAACAGCAACCACCTGGAGCACAGGGCTGTCCTGGGGTAAAGCTCTCTCTGGTTCCTAGAATCCCAAGTCCACTCTAGATTCTGGGATCTGAGTCCAGATTAAACTGATTTATGTACCCCCCCCCACACTACCAACCCACTCCCCCTACTGCACATGGGGAGAGTACCTCCTTTCCATTGAAGATTCCATTCCATTGTGCCACCAGGGTTTTGGATTTGGGGATGGAGGGGCCCAGGGTAGAGGCGAGGAGGAGGAGAGAGTTGGTAGGAATATACTAATATTTCTCTTTTTCCATTATCTGCTGGGCTAGTGTCTTATACGACAGAAAGAAATCGATGACCTTAAACATCAACTTGGTATGACAAACCTCTGCCTGGGCTGGGGCCAACCAGGGCTTCTACTTCAGGACCCAGGGGGTAGGGTGGGTTGCAGGTGCAGGCGGCCTCAAGAGACCAACATATTGGTGTGTGCAGGACCTTGCAGGCCTGGCCTGGAGCTTTCTCTGCATTTACATTTAGGTATGCGTAAGTATAGAAATCATTTGTTGGAACTACAGGTACACTGTGCCAACAAAGTCTACAGGTCTTCTTCCCTTAAGAGATTTGGAGATAGCTCATTTATTTTTGTTTTAACTGCTTCTTGGTATGGTGTATGTATGGATTTGCTTGTTTTTTAAGTAGAGGACACTGAGTTCCCTTTTTCCCTTTGCCCTTATTACCACCTTGTATTAATGTGGTATATCTGTTACTATTGATGAAAGAATATTATTATAATTGTACTACTAACTATAGTCCATGTTTTATATTAATGTTCCCTTTTTGTCTTGTACAGTCCTATGGTATTTTGTTTTGTTTTATAACAAGTTCTGAATTGCTGTGATACACACCAGAGTTTGAGTTCCACTAGTACATTGTGTTCCCGTTTAGGAAACATTTCCACAGTTAATTCAGGTGATGGGTGGGTGAATCAGTTCCAGAGCTGCTTGGCTAGGGGCTGGAGGGGGTTGAGGTTGCAGGGTTTGGCTGTTCCCCACGGGGACCAGGAAAAGGGATTCCATACTCCTATGTCTAGAGTGCCTGATTATGCCTTTCTCTGTTTCAGCGGCCTTGCAGAGCCTCACTGACAAGTTCCAGACCCTTTGATGTGAGTTTTACACATACCATACCCCTTCCTCAGGCTTGGCGATTCAGGAGGGCTGTGGGCTGGCCCTGGGTTGTGCCTCTTTGCTGACTCTGCTCTGTGACAGGTTGAACACTGCATCCCCATGCCAGAGGAGCAGCTGGTACCTTTCGAGCCCAGGATCTACAGCCAAATTGATTTGCTCCTGTTCTTCGACACCCACCAGGGTTTTATCTATTTCCCTCTGTTTGTCTCCTCCCCACCCGACCCCTTTTCTCCAGTTCAAATTAAAGCAGTTTCACATTAAAATACCTCTCATATACCATGGTTGCCCTCTGTGTTTTGGAGGGTGTGGGAGCAGTGTGGGGGTGGTTTATTTTGTTCCAGAGCCATTTTAAAGTTAAGTGCCTCTTGCCTTATGTGTTCTGCCTTCTCTCTGTGGAGGAGCTGTGCCAGCTTCAAGCAGAGCCCTGCGTTCAGGCTCACCAAGCACCCTAGGTCTGGGCACCATGTAAGCTGTGCCCTGCCCCTTAGTGTTTCCTCATTTTCCTCTACCTCTTCATGTTCTCCTAATATCCTCTTCTTTGTTCTTTTAGTTTCTATTCATCACTGGTGTTCTCCTTCCCTTTCAGCAGGAACTAATTACTGCCTACAGAGCCCCAATCCCTCATCTTCCCTTCTTTGGATCAGTGTCCTGGGTCTCCCCAATCACCCTTTCTTTTCAGTCATGGGCATCTTTGCCCTCGCCATGGCTGTATGTCGGTTTGTACATTTTGCAGTTATTTCTACAAGAATTAAGCAGTACAATTTTGCTCTTATTCCCCTTGCCAGTCCCAGTTCTTTTTCTCACACTGGTGCTACCATGTACTTGAATTATTCAGCCAGAAACCTTCAGTCATTTTTGTTTCCTGTTGAGCCTTAAATGTTGAAACTGAGTTACCATATCCCTCCAAAGTTTCAGCAGAGTAGTGGAAGCAGAAGTCACATCACAGTGGGTTGTGGAGCAAAGGGAAGGTACAGGGAACACTGAAGGGAGCAGATTAAACTTGGGGGTGGGGGTGGGGGAAATGAGTCCGTTCTAATGCCTCTGGGCCAACTTGGGGAAGCTGCCACAGGAAGTTAGAAATGCATTGGTTGTGATGGGAAGGTACGTGTTGTATGTACGTTCCCACAATTATAAAATGAGAGAGCAACTAAATAATGACAAATGTAGAACATGATTCTGGATGGGATAAGAAAGGATGGGAAAAGTCTCAAAAGGACATTATTGGACATGAAAAATTGGAATATAGACTAAACTTTGTAACAATGTTAAATTTCTTGAACTTGATAATTGTACCTAAGGTGGTTACATAAGTAAATATCCTTGTTCTTGGGAAACGTACATGGCAGTGTTAAATATTCAAGGAGCATGATGTAGACAACCTACACTCCAGTGTTTAGGAAATTGGTTGATAAGTAGATAATGGATAGATAGAATAATATGGCAAATGTGGAAAAATGTTAAAAATAGGTGGGTCTGGGAATCTGTTGGGTATGTTGGAGTTCTTTTTAAAAATTTTTTAAAAAATTAGATTATGTAAATGTTACATAAAAAATATAGGGGATTCCCATATACCCCACCTCCTCCCCCTTCCATACTTTTCTCCATTAACAACATCTTTTATTACTGTGGTACATTTGTTACAGTTGATGGACACATATTGAAGCATTGCTACTATGGACTATCAGCAGGGATTCTTAACCAGGGGTCTGTGAGCTTGAATTGAAATTTTTGTGGGGATGTGTTGGTGCAGGTGTGATATATTTATTAAATAATACACAGTATAGTGTGGGCTTAGTAAGGGATCTGTGGTTTTCATCTGAGTGCCAAAGGGCTCTGTGGAACTGTTGCCAGATTTCCTCTAGGTTCTTCGCTATGTTATATAAAAAGTTAAGAACATGCCCATTTAGTTAGGCTAGTAGTTAACTAAGGAAATAAGAGAAGAAGAGAAAATAACAGATTTTGGTTTCCCAGGTATACTTGCGGGCTAGTCCAGGCAGAGAAGGGAAAAAAGGACCAATTTTGCCTCTGTGCTTGCTTTTTAAACCATTAATTATTCCTCCCACTTGCTAATGTTTGGGGGAGGGGTCCCAGTTGTTTGCTGTTTTAATCGATTACTCCACCAGTCAATTCTCTCGGGGGGGCCCAATGATAAGGCCCCTTAAGAATATCCAGGGCTTTTCCTTGATCCCGGATGAAATCTCATTCTAAATGGGGGGGGGGGGGCGGGGAGGGGATCTTTCCCCCAGGGGGAGTGTCTGGTGGAATTCTATGGCTCTGTGTTTCATGGCTGTGTTTTTCTGCCAGGTCTCAGATTCGTCTCCTCATCCTCATTCCCTTAACTAGCTTGCCTCAACTTCCCCCTCAGAGGGTTATACCCTTATTCTTAAGGGGTGCTGAAGGGTGATGGTCATTCTTCTATAACTACTTCCTGCTGGTTAGGGGTAGTAGGCCCTAACTGACAAGGTGTAAAACTCTTGCTACACTTTTGCGATTGGGGGAAGGCGAACCTGGTACCATGGGTGGAGCTGGATGAAATCCCTACATGTCTAATAAGACATTGATTCTGGAAGAAATAGTTAGAATTTTGAAGCTATGTGGTCCCACTAAAAGGATACTAGGAAAGACCAGGTGCCTGTAAGTGCAGCATCTTCCCAAAGTTGGTGGGCTTCATCTTGCAGGTTTGGAATGCTGTTTAGGACAATGTCAGATTTATATATAGATAGCATTCCTTTTTAAGGAACAGACAGATTCCTCCCTGTGCTTCTGTTAACATGTTAAGTGCCCTGCAATTTTGGAGCACCACAGCAGTGAGAAAGTCTGTTTGCTGTTTTAAAGCTGCTAAGCTGTGGCTAGTTTCTTTTAAGCTGTTGGTTAGCTCTAGGGAAAGATTGTAATAGACAGTGGGGTTTGGTTTAAATTGCCAATTCCAGTTTTCCATGATGGTGGTTATGCCTAAGACAGCTAAGAGGAGGATAGGAGGCATTGCCCATTTAGTTATTGTACAGGGAGAAACTACAGGAAATGAAAACAGACAAGATTTTTAAAGGGTTGTCTGGCTTGCCTTCCCCCAGCAATAGGCATTTGGGCTAGAGTTAGAGGAAACAGCTGGTTTTGACACAGACACTACTTGGCTTTGTCTCCTGAAGAGGTATTTCAGGCTGTCTAATAACTGGCGCTCATACATCCTATTAGGTGCTTCTTCTGGTGAGCTGGTACTTTCAAGGGCAGCTGGCTTCACTTGGGATAAGTGCACCCAGCTGGCAATTCCTCTAACTTTAACAGATGTGGGAGTGATTAAAACCACAGAGTAAGTTCCCTTCCATTTTAGGTCTGAGAGTGAGGCCTGTACTCCTAGCAGGTTTTGATCAGGACTTGACCTTCAGGTTTAACTTTAGATAAAGATAATTTATGGTTGGGGCTAGGAAGGATCCTGGATGACTTGTTGAGTTGTTCCTAGGTTGATAAAATATTTTGTGAGTTCCTGGGTCACCTGATCTAGTACCAGGTCCTGGGTGAGGAAAGGTCACCCCATAGACTATTAAAGGGGCAAGGCTGGGTGTGGGTCTTTTGGAACTCAGTGCAGCCTCAGCAAAGCCATGGGTAGATTGATAACCCAAGGTGATGTAGTCTCCTGGCGAAGTTTGACTAGAATTTGATTCAGGGTACAGTTCACTCTTTCTACTTTCCCTGAGGATTGGGGTCTTTAGGAGCTATGATGATGATGTTTAATTCTGAGGGCAGCTGATAGACCTTGCATTATTTTGCTAATAAAGGCTGGCCCATTATTACTTTGGAAGGACTTAGGCAGTCCAAACCTGGGAACTATTTCCTTTTGGAGAGCCTTAGCCATTTCATTTGCCATTTCTTGTCTAGTGGGAAACACTTCCACCCACTCAGTAAAAGTATCGAGCAGTACTAAGAGGGACTTATAGCCCTGGCAAGATGGCATGTGGGTGAAGTCTATCTCCCAGTCCTCCCCAGGGTATGATCCCCATAGCTGGACAGGGGGTTTAAGGGAGGATGGTTAAGTCTCCTATTGTTTGGGTCCCTAACTGCTCATAGGGAGCAACTCCTGGTAACCTCCTTGATTATTTTTACCAGGCCCTGATCCTCAAAAACTCATTTGGTTAAGCTGGTCAGGGCATAGCTCCCTAGATGAGTGGCTTGAGGAAGTCCCAGCAGGTAGACTTGAGTGTCCTTAACAAGTCACCCACCAGCTTCCAGGGTGGATCTTAGGCTAGCCACCCTGGTTTGCTCATCCTGGGTATACTCTGGAGCCTCAGGTAGTGGGATAGGTGCTGGGATAAGGAGTAAGAGGGAGATCTGGGTTTGTGCTGCAGCTTTAGCATTTCCCCTTGCTATAGCAGTGTCTGTCTTCTGATACCCTGGATAATGCATAACTGCTATTTCTTGGTGTAACAGAACAGCTTCTAGTAAGTCTAGGATTTCCTGCCTGTGTTTAATAGGTGATCTACTGTTAGTAAGCAAGCCTCATTCTTGCCACACAGCAGAGTGAGCATGAAGGATAAGGAAAGCATACTTGGAGTCTATGTAAATGTTAACTCTCTTTCCACCTGCTACCTTTAAATTTCGGGTAAGGGCAATCAGCTCTGCCTTCTGGGCTGAAGTTCCAGGAGGATGGGCTTGGTCCTCTATAGTTTTATTTATTTTTTCCTCTATAGTTTTAAATTGAGAGACCACAGCATAGCCTGCCTTTTTAATTCCTTCCCTAAGAAAACTGTTTCCATCTGTGAACCACTCAACGTCTGTGTTTGCTAGAGGTTTATCTTTTAAATCTGGCCTGCTTTAGTAGTTTTGATTAAGAGTCTCAAGGCAGGAGTGGAGCTGCCTCAGGAGCTGACCTTGGACCCTCTACTGTAGCAGTGTGGCTGGGTTGAGGGTCTGACACACCCTTAGTTGCACCTCAGGGGTCTCTAGGAGCCTGGTATTTAATCAACTGGCTACCTGTAAGCCATTGGTGGCTCCTGGCCTCAAGCACGTCTTTCACCTGCTATGGGGTGAAGACTGTGAAAGGTTGCCCCCAAGTTAATTTAGTGGCTTTCTCAATTAAGAGGGCTGTTGCTCCCACTACTCTAAGGCAAGGTGGCCATTTCTGCACTGTGTTATCCAGAGGTTGGGAAGAAATAAGCTACTAGTCAAGAAATCTCACCCAGTTTCTGGACTAACACTCCTAGTTTGGCAGGGGATTAGTCTGTCATTCTCCAAGAACTTTTTGACCATGGGCTGGAGGCCATTAACAGCTTCCTTCTTGAGGGGGTGCTACTTTCTATGAGAGTAGGGCTGGTTGGTATTATAAGCAATGGAAATGGGGAACTTGGAGGGCCCTTCCAGATATCACCATTTCCCAGACAATAGGATTTACTTTACTGTTGATTTCCTGGGGTATAGCTGTTGAGAAGACACTCAGTTCCTTCTCTAAAACAATGGCTACATACGGAGTTCCACGTTCTTCCCTTGAGCACTGGGCTATAGGCATCCTAGAGGTTTTATTCATCCCTACTAGTTGGATGCATGTCCCAAGAGTATGAGGTAAATCCCATCACAGTAAAGGGGTGGGACATTCAGGGACAATTAAAAACTAATGCCTTACAATTAGGTCTCCTATTTGGCAGAGGAGAGGCTCAGTAAAGGATCTAACTTTAGATTTACTGTCAACATTCATTACTGGACAGGTTCTGGGAAGGGAGGTTTGGAGTAACAGGTCAGAATTGAATAGGTGACTCCTATATTAATGAAAAAAATCAGTTTCTTTACCTGCCACATCAAAGGTCACCTGGGACTCATCTAGCTTGATGTTCCATGGAGTCATCCAAGGAGCCACTTTTTGCCCCAGGCCCCCTCAGTCCTACCCAGTGGCCACTGCCATTAGAGTCCTGGGCTGTGCTCTACCCCCCTTTGGGATTCAGGGCACTTCTGAGACCAGTTGCCTATTTTCCTGCACTGGGGACAGGGGCAGGGGGAGGTGGGCTCCTTTTGGGGTTGCGGTGGTTTAGGGCAGTCTTTTCTTCCAGTGGCCAAGCTCTCCACAGTTGAAGCAGGATCTTGATGTTTTAGAGCCTGAGCTGGGGTGATGCTGAGGTGGCAGGCTGCCACCTGTGGCAACTGCCAAGAGATGAGCCTTCTGTCTGTCTCTCCTACCTTTGATTCCTTGATGGCCTTGTCACCGTTGTTGAATATGGAAGAAGTTACTTCTAAAAGAGAATTAATTGGGGTTTCAGGTCCTAGTGCTAGCTTTTGGAGCTTCCTTCTAATATCTGGAGCTGACTGGCTGATAAAATAGGTTTTAAACTCAATTTGTCTCTCCAGTGAGTCTGGATTAACTTGGGTATACTTTCTCATAATTTCCACTAGCCTCCCTTAGAACAGGTCAGGGTTTTTCTTTTCTTCCTGGGTTACTTCTTGCACCTTATTATAATTAACATACTTGATACATTTTTTTTTTGTTCCCTCTAATACACATGCTATCATATGTTCTCTTTTACTTATGTCTCCTTGTCCCCTTTGGTAGTTCCAGTTAGGGTCAGTCTCTGGAACTGCCACGACCCCTACAGCATGTTGCTGGGACTGTTGGGCAGCCGTCTTATCGGCATGTCCCTGGACCTCCTCCCAAATGTGTTTTTCTTCAGGGGTGCAGCATGTGGCTAAGATAACATGCATGTCTCCCCATGTTAGCTCAAAATTTAGGATTCACTGCTGGAATTCCTCATTAAATTTAACTGGGTCCTCTGAAAACCACCCCAGTTGTTCCTTACATTGAACTAAATCTTTTGGGGAGAAGGGAACATGGTCTCTAGTTGATCCAGCATCTCCATTTCTGCTTCCCTTATTGGGTAGAGGCCATTCTTGAGTCCCATAGTAGGGTGGAAAGATGCTTCACTCCTAGTGTTACCAGATTTTGTCTAGGTTCTTGACTATGTTGCAGAAATGAATTTCAAGAGCACATCACATGAGTTAGACCAGTAATTTATCCAGGTAGGGAGGGATAAGAAATGGGAAAAAACAGAACAGGAGTCCCAGGTAGAGAGGAAATGGCTGAAAAGTGATAAAGCAGGCTGATTTACAGACTATAATTCCCCATTGTAGGTTATAAATACCCAAGTGTTACTTGTGTGGCCACATGGCAGAAAAAAAATGGTGAGAGTGGTGCGCAGAGGGCAGGATGGTTCACAGGCGAGAGAGCGCTCGAGAAAGGGAGAGCTCAGGCCTGGTGCCTGCTTTCTGAAGTGTTAATTATCCCACTCCTTTGCTAATGGCAGGGGAGGAGTTCCAGCTATTTACCATTCTGATTGATTATCCCATCCATCAATCCCTCAGGAGGAATCAATGATAAAGTCCTTGGGCTTCTCCTGGCTTCTGGAGGAAGTCTTTGTTCTGAATGGCAGAATCTTTTTTTAAAAAAGTATTTCTAAAATATTTTTCTATTAAATTCTTATTTTTTAAAAGATTTATTTATTTCTCTCTCCTTTCCCCTCTGCCCCAGTTGTCTGTTCTTTGTGTCCATTGCTGCATGTTCTTTTTTGTCTGCTTCTGTTGTTGTCAGCGGCATGGGAATCTGTGTCTCTTTTAGTTGTGTCAGCTCTGCCTGTGTGTGGCGCCATTCCTGGGCAGGCTGCACTTTCTTTCACGCTGGGCACGGGGTGCACTCCTTGCGCATGGGGCTCCCCTACGTGGGGGCACCCCTGCATGGCAGGGCACTTCTTGTGCGCATCAGCACTGCGCATGGGCCAGCTCCACATGGGTCAAGGAGGCCCGGGGTTTGAACCGTGGACCTCCCATGTGGTAGACGGATGCCCTAACCACTGGGCCAAGTCTGCCGCCTCCTTTTTAAAGGTACATAGATCACAAAAAATATAAGAGCTTCCCCCATACCCCACCCCACCCCACTCCTCCCACATCAACAACCTCTTTCATCACTATGGCACATTCGTTGCATTTGGTGAATACATTTTGGAGCACTGCTGTACTGCATGGATAATAGTTTACATTATAGTTTACACTCTCCCCCAGTATATTCAGTGGGTTACAGCAGGATATATGATGTCCAGCATCTGTCCCTGCAATATCATTTAGGACAAGTCCAAGTCCTGTGTCGGAGTCGCGGACCCAAAGGGTATCAGGAATGAAAGACAGAGATTGGGATCAGGGGATCTGAGAGCATTGATTACTCAAGCTCATCAGACAAATTTATTAATATCAGGGGCTTCTTTATATACCCCAAGCAATTGTGAGAACCAGCAACTATCTTAGCTAACTATTCCCATAACTTCATTAATGAAAACACAGTGCACAGTGGATAAGATAGTAACTAAAGCCCAAGATGTTCTATTATGTTATTGAAACAAATATAAATCTTGTTGCCAAGGTTACTTGAGATATCAAGTCTGGGTTCTGCTGGAACATTATGTTTCCCAGGGAGATTAGCTACCTGCACGTATATCTCTAGGGACAGCATGACCCAGTGGTCAGAAAGTAACTTGCTGCCATGGAAACAGCATGCCTTTGTTTCCCACAGTTCTGAAAATACCCCCACATCTCATTTCTTCTTCCCTCTCCCTGCTCTCAGCAACTACCTTGGCCACTTTCTCCACATCAATGCTACAGTTTCTTCTAGCAGTTTACTAGCCACAGTAGTTCTATAGTAGAATAGTAAGTTCACTCTAATCCATATTTTATTCCTCCAGCCTGTGGACCCTGGGTTGGTGATGTCCACTCCACCTCTATATCAAGAGGGGGCTTAGATCCCACATGGTTGATGGATGCAATTCTCCTGCTTGGAGTTGTAGATACTCTTGGTTCTCTGGTGTGGTGGTTGACCATCTTCACCTCCCTGTTAGCTGACCTGTGCAAGTGCAACAAACTGAAGAGTAGGAGTTGCAACTCTGCTGAGGCTCAGGGCCCATCTGGCACATGGCCAGTCCAGAGACTGAAGTCTCCTGGGTATACACCAACACCAGCTGAATGGCAGAATCTTGTGGGCAGGGGTCTTCCAGCAGCCATCTTGGGGTTATTGATGTCCATGTGGACTTCTTGCCAGGTTCCAGGTCCATCTATTGATTCCGTATCTTACTAGCTGGCTTCACTAGTGACTCCCACTGGGCTAGCTATGGGCATGTGAGGGAGGGAGGCAGAGACTGGATGGGGAGAGCTGAGGAGGGGATCATCTAAGATATTATCCTCCTCAGGTTGCATCTTCTCTGGGAGTGGTTTCACTTCCGGAGCATACAACCTGCAAGATCCATTTAAATTCGTGTCCTGATATAGAGCCATGAAGAGTTGGACATATGGAATCTCTGACTTCCCTTCTCTTTTACACAGGATGTATAACTCCAAATGGGTCATAGTTTAGAGTGCCATTAACAGGCCATTTTGGGCCATTTTCAAGGCCATACTTTGGCCATGCCGTGTTGCAGAAGGTCAGTTTCTCCTTTTTCAACTCTTCAGTGGGAAGAGTTGCCCAATTCTCAAGAATACATTCCCAGTTGTAAGAAACAGAGATTGAGTTTAGTTTTCACATAAAGGAAGAAAAAAAAAGTTAATGTAACCTGGTAGCTTATTGCCTCAGTCTCCCATTCCCGGGTTAAGCAGGAACAAAGGAAACCAGCTTCAGCCAGTCCTATAGCCAGTAAAACAAAGATGTACAAGAAAGACCTAAGATAATACCAATTCAGCACTAAATTCCATTCCTTATTTGGCAAAGGAGCAGGTAAAGAAACTAAAATGGTTGGAATGTGATGGGGGAAGTGGTTAATCAAAAACTTGCAGGGAAAGTTAGATTTCTCAGAATAGGCTCTAACTCTGACTTATCCAATCTATGGAGAAACAGTGGAAGGGCTTGCATGCTAGGCTTAGGGATATAAATTGTGTCATTTTTCTTTGTTCGGGGCACTGGCCATGTTTTCTGGTTGTGCGCCCCTTCTTGCAAGGTTGAAAATAAATTCTGGGAAGCGGATTTGGCTCAATGGATAGAGCA
Source organism: Dasypus novemcinctus (assembly GCF_030445035.2). Taxonomy (NCBI): domain Eukaryota; kingdom Metazoa; phylum Chordata; class Mammalia; order Cingulata; family Dasypodidae; genus Dasypus; species Dasypus novemcinctus. The sequence goes on from NC_080704.1 coordinate 79,498,813, forward strand.
TCTGCCTACCACATGGGAGGTCCAAGGTTCAAACCCGGGGTCTCCTGACCCATGTGATGAGCTGGCCCACGTGGCACAAGGAGTGCTGTGCCATACAGGGGTGTCCCCCATGTAGGGGAACCCCATGTGCAAGGAATGTGCCCTGTAAGGAGAGCTGCCCAGCACAAAAAAAGTGCAGCCTACCCAGGAGTGGGCCTGCATACACGGAGAGCTGATGTGGCAAGAATACAAGTGGACACAGAAGAATACACAGCAAATGGACACAGATAGCAGACAACTGGGGGAGGGGGGAAGGGGAGAGAAATAAATAAAAAACCTTAAAAAAAAAAAAGAAGAGAAATTCTTTTCTTCTCCACAATGGGGCTGTTGTAGAATTTGAGAGTTCAATTATTTGCGTATAGAGAGGCCAGGACTCAGGAATGATTTTGAGAAGGAAAAATGGTTTATTGACAGCTGGCCAGACTCGGGAGCTTTCTGTTTCAATCCTGAGCCCTGAACAAGATTTTTGAGTCCCTTTTATACAGAGAGGAAAGGCCAAATGGTTCTTTTGTTTCAGTTCTCAATAGGCTTGAATGAGCATATATTTTTCACATCATAGGTAAGCTTTTAGCATGGACTTCATACATTCTAGATAAGCTTTTAGCACATTTGGTTTGCATTTCCCCTGAATATCTGAAGTTTATAGACTTTGCATTGTTGAACTGTTTCCTGGAGTCATTGCCATGGTCACCAAGGGCAGGACTGCAGCCTCTTATCATTCCACACCCACAAGTCAGGACAGACAGCTTAGGTTAAGGTTATCTCTGAAGAGACAGCCTCCCACCCATAGCCCACATCAGGGTGAGACTTATTTTCTTCCAAACAAATTTCTCTCTTACACAGTGGGGAGTCTGCTGGTATGCTAGAGGCTGCACCCATTATTCTAAGGCAAAAGAACTTTGATTAACCAAGCAACTAAAACAATAGTATCCAAGCAACTAAAACAATTTTATTAGTCAGCTGACCCAACGTCCCAAAGTCAGAGTCTGACTAAACTTTCACCCCTCACATTAAAGCCCCCAAAACAGACACTGACCACTTGGGGGTTGCATAAATTTTGGAAGACTTTTGGAGCTGCTGCTCTGGTCTCAGCTTTCTAAGAATTAAGAGCCCTGCCAATGGGCATCCCTGTGGCTGAACTAGGTCTTCGAAGATGCCTGAACCCAGAATTCAAACCAAAGCCCCCAAGCTGGATTTGTGAGAGACAATGGGAGCAGTTGCCCCCCAATGGAGGCCTCCAGAATACAAGATTTTTTCCTAGCCCAGCGCAAAAGAAAGTGCAGCCTACCCAGGAATGGCGCCACACACACGGAGAGCTGACACAAGAAGATGATGCAAGAAAAAGAAACACAGATTCCCGTGCTGCTGACAACAACAGAAGCGGACAAAGAAACAAGATGCAGCAAATAGACACAGAGAACAGACAACCGGGGTGGGGTTGGGGGGGGAAGGGGAGAGAAATAAATAAATAAATCTTAAAAAACAAAACAAAACAGTCTTACATTACAGCCCCACCTAGGAGGTTTTTTTTTCCTTCAGTAAACAAGGCATTAAAAGCCTATTAAGCTTTAGAGATCAATTGTTCTAGCCAACAGCCTGAGGCCCTGAAGCAATAGCCTCCCATGCCTGGGTGCTTACAAAAACTTCGTTAGCAAGTGCATTTTCATTTTTTAAGACATTCTAAAGCGTTTAAAAAACTTGAAATGAGAAATTCAGTAGTAGGAAGATTAAATGCTAAGTTGAAGTGAATTATGAACACAGCCACAGCCCCTGGTCTGTGACCTCCCCTGGGAAAGGGAACATGGGCTGTCTGGTGGCACCCATCTCAGCCCCACCCACTGCCACCTTCCCGCCCATCCCAGACCCTGGACCCAGGTGGGGTCCATAGGAGAGTGGGTCAAGGTATAAACATGTTGGGAGGTGAACATGTACAAGCCCCTGAAGCTTTCTGCTATCGCTGCCACTGGGGGTGAGGGAGTAACTGCCAGCTCTGGGAACTGGGGTAGCTGCTAAAAAAGCTGGGGCTTTAGCATAGACAGGTTGCATCCAGGCCAGAAAAAGCGGCTCTGCTGCACCCGGAGCTCTGCCTAGGACCCTCTGTCTTGGCAGGGCCCTACTTTGAGCCCCCACCCTTCCAGCCTGGGTGCATGGTGCAGACATGGAGGGGTTCCACAACCCAGCCTTTCCTTCAGCCTGTGATTATATACTGTGGGGGCCCATGGGGGAACCCATTTAAAATGGATAACCAAAAGATGGCATTAAACAGGTTGTAATTCATAGCTCCCCTTTTTGGGATTGAGGAAGATTACCTGCTTCTCCTGGCTGGCTGATGAATATATGTTGCCAGATTTCCTCTAGGTTCTTGGCTATATTACATAAAAGAATTTAAGAACATGCCAGTTTAGTTAGGCCAATATATAACCAGATTTTGTCTAGGTTCTTGACTATGCTGCAGAAAGGAATTTCAAGAGCACATTGGGTTAGTTAGGCCAGTAATTAAGGCAGGGAGGAAAGAGAAAAGGGGAAAAAATAATAGATCATGGGCCCCACGTAGAGAGGAAGGGGCTGAAAAGTGATAAAGCAGGCTCATCTACAGAGTACAATTATAAATGTCCAGGTTTTATTAGCATTGTAATCATGGCAGGGGGAAAATGGTGAAAGAGGGGTGCAGAAGGCAGGAACAGGCACGGACCAGAACCGGGACAGGCACCGGGACAGGGCGAAGGCTAGAGAGAGCAGGAGGGCAAAAGGCCTTGGTGCTTGCTTTTTTAAGCCATTAATTATTCTGTCCCTTTGCTAATGGCATTGGAAAGTTCCAGCTGTTTCCTGTTTTGATTGATTACCCCACCCATCAATCCCCCAGGAGGGCCCTATGATAAAGTCCCTGGAGAATATCCCTTCTGAATGCGGAATCTCATGAGGGTCTTCCAGCAGCCATCTTGGGGGTACCAAATGACACTAGGACTTCTTGCCAGGTTCCAGATCCACCTGTTGATTCCCTACCTAGCCTGCTTCAAGTAGTTTACTAAGGAAATGAGAAAAGAGGAGAAAATAACAGATTTTGGGTTCCCAGGTATACTTGCGGGCTGGTCCATGCATAGAAGGGGAAAAAGGGCCAATTTTGCCTCTGTGCTTGCTTTTTAAACCATTAATTATTCCTCCCACTTGCTAATGTTTTGGGGAGGGGTCCCAGTTGTTTGCTGTTTCGATTGATTACTCCACCAGTCAATTCCCCAAGGGGGCCCAATGATAAGGCCCCTTGAGAATATCCAGGACTTTTCCTTGATCCTGGATGAAATCTTGTTCTAAATGGGGGGGTGGTTCTTGTGTGAGTCTTCCAGCAGCTTTCTGGTGGGGGGGACTTTCCCTTGGCCGGGGGAGGGGGGAATTCCATGGTCATGTGTTTCATGTCTGTGTTTTTCTGCCAGGTCCCAGATTAATATTTTCATTCCCTAAACTAGCCTGCCTCAGAAAAAACAAGGTTAAGAACTCCTGGTTCTAAAGTTTACATTATAGTTTACACTTTGTCCCCACAATTTTATAGGTTTGGACAAAATATACAGTGGCCTCTATCCATCATTGCAATGTCATGCAGGACAATTGCAATGTCCCCAAAACGCCCCGTGTTATACCTCTTCTTCCCTCTCCCTCCCCTCAGAACCTCTGGTGGCCACTACTTTTATATCAATGATACATGTTCTTCCATTACTAGAATAATAATAAGTCTTCTTTAGTCCATGGTTGCATTCCCCTCTTATATTTGTTCATTCTTCAGTCTTCAGGATTTTGGGATGGAGATGCCCACTCTGTTTCTGGTTGAGAGGGGACTTAGATCCTATGGGGCAGATGGATGGAACTGTCTTGCTTGAAGTTGTAAATACTCTTTTTTTGAGATGGGCATTATCATCATCTTTTTGTCTGTTGTCCTGGGCACATCCGATGAACTGGAGAGTAGGTGTTAGCTGCAGCTCTGCTGAGATTCAGGGCTTAACCAGCATATGAACCCCTGGAAGATTTAGGTCTCTGGACACATATTTAACAAGTATAGTGCTAATTATAGGTTCAAATAAAAGGGGCAGAAGAGCCATGTAAAGGGAATTATAAATGAGTCTAACTCTGTTACATTGAAGAGCATATATTCCAAGGTAAGGCCCACTGCAGGGTGCCAAATTCTTGAGATGGTTATAGTGCCCTGCTTATAGTGTCTAGATGTCTCTAGAGCCCTCAGGAGCCCCACTGTTTAAGGCACTGTTTTCTGTGGCAGTCAATAAGATCCTGCTGAGATGTGCATAAGCCTAACCTTTGGAATGATCTCCCAACTCACCTTGAAATCTTTGAGCTACAAAAACTCATTTGCATATGTTGGAGTTCTTTGTATGGGGCTTTCATTGGTTTTGTAAGGGTCCTATAAGTTTGAAAGTATTTTAAAACAAAAAATTTGCAAACAATTGCTACCAAGAATTTAAATAAGTGAAATAGCTGGAATATCCTGACAGTACAACCAGATTCCTCTTTTCCTCATTCAAACCTGTAATCTCATCCTCCCTTCTCACATCCTTAGTCAATAATCCATAGAAACAGATGTGGCCCTGAAAGAAGTGGGCATTATTACCAATTTGAAAATTGTCTCCTGTGTTATATTCTTTCAGCTTTATTTTTAGGAGCTAGCTGTTTCTATTGAATGACAAATACGTGTCTACAATAGGGAAAAAACTGCTTTGTATATTAACTGACCACAAAATTTATCTAATAGAGGCATTTTTATCTTTCAGGAAATGGAATGGAATGTCATTATAAATAATTATTCCTTCTACCCAGAAAAAGGCCATCCATTCTCATGGTAAAGCCCACTACTAGTAGATATTGATGAGCTTAAATGCAGATATATTTTTTAAATATCCATGGGAGTAAGCTTCCTTTGCAAAAGCAACTTTTTTTCATTCTCTTTTGAAGTTTGAGATTCTTAGAGTATATTATTTTTGATGTTGACATGCAAATGAGAATTATAAAATTAAAATACTATGTTTATGGCTCTGAAGCAGGCTAGTAAGATAGGGAATCAATAGATGGATCTGGAACCTGGCAGAGAGTCCATGTGGATATCAATAACTCCCAAGATGGGGGTTGGCGGACTTGACCCAGTGGTTAGGGCGGCCATCTACCACATGGGAGGTCCACGGTTCAAACCCCGGGGCCTCCTTGACCCATGTGGAGCTGGCCCATGTGCAGTGCTGATGCGCGCAAGGAGTGCCCTGCCATGCAGGGGTGTCCCCTGCGTAGGGGAGCCCCATGTGCAAGGAGTGTGCCCCGTAAGGAGAGCCGCCCAGCTTGAAAGAAAGTGCAGCCTGCCCAGGAATGGCGCCGCACACACAGAGAACTGACACAACAATGTGACACAACAAAAAGAAACACAGATTCCCATGCTGCTGACAACAACAGAAGCAGACAAAGAAGTTGCAGCAAATAGACACAGAAAACAGACAAATGGGTTGGGGGGGAGGGGAAGGGGAGAGAAAAAAAATAACCCCCAAGATGGATGCTGGAAAAATCCCACCCCGAAGATTCTGTTATTCAGAACAAAGATTTCTTCTGGAAGCCAGGAAAAGCCCAAGGAATTTATCATTGGGCCCTCATGGGGAATTGATGGGTGGAGTAATCAATCAAAACAGCAAACAGCTGGAACCCCTCCCCTGCCATTAGCAAAGGGGTGGGATAATCAACAGTTCAAAAGTCAGGCACAGAGTCTAACCCCTCTCCCCCACCACTCTCTTGCCCCTGGACCTGTTTCTGCCCTCTGCATGCTGCTCTTGTAGAATTTGAGAGAGGTTCAAATATTTGTGTAAAGAAAGGTCAGAACTCAGGAATGATTTTGAGAAGGAAAAATGGTTTATTGTTGGCCAGCTGGACTCGGGAGCTTTCTGTTTCTAACCCGAGCCCCGAACAAGACTTTCGAGTTCCTTTTATACAGAGAGGAAAGGCCAAATGGTCCTTTTGTTTCAGTTCTCAATAGGCTTGAATTAGCATATATCTTCCACATCCTAGGTAAGCTTTTAGCATGGACTTCAAACATTCTAGATAAGCTTTTAGCACAATTGGTTTGCATTTTCCCTGAATTTTTAAAGTTTATAGAGTTTGCATTGATAAACTGTTTCCTGGGACTGGAGTCGTTGCCATGGTTACCAAGGGCAGGGCTGCAGCCTCTCCCCATCCCACACCCACAAGTCAGGACAGGCAGCTTAGGTTAAGGTTATCTCCAAAGAGACAAAGAACCTCCCACCCATAGCCCACACCATTTCCCCCCTTATGCTGAAGCTTAACTTGCTAAGCTTTGGCATAATGATTGTTGGAGCTATGAGGTGGATGGCTGTTTGTTGTTTTGATTGATTACTTTACTTATCAATTTTTAGTGTAGCATCCAGGACTTTGTTTTTAGTAGTCTAGAAGTTTTCATTCTGGACAGCAGAATCCTGGGGCAGGGCCCCCCCTGCGGTCATCCTGGTGCCACTGGTGCTCATGTGGATTTCCAGCCAGGCTCCAGATCCTTCTATTAATTTTGTTTTATCTTTAAAGAGTTTACACTTTTAATCTTAAAGGGGTACTGAAGGGAGATGACCTCTTTTCTGTAACTGCTTCCTGCTGGCCATGGGCTGTAGTCATTGCCTAACAAGGTGTAAAACTCTTCTTTTATTTTAACTGGAGGAAGATGGATCTGGCATTCTGTATGAAGTTGGATGAAGTTTTCACATGGTTAATAAGATGTTCACTCTGAAAGAAACAAACTTAATTAAAAATTTGGAATACCTGTTTTTAAAAGAGGACATTGGATTACAGAGGTAGACAAGGTTAAGTGCTTATAAAGATAGCACCCCTTTTTAAAAGCTGGTGGGAACAGTATAAATATATATATTTTTTCTGAGGTATTTTTAGAGAGAAATTGCAATAGATACTTAGCTTTGTTTTGAAGACGCATTTCAGGCTGTTTAATAATTGGCACTCATGTGTTCTGTTAGATGCTCCTGATGAACTGGCACATTTGGACAATTGGTTTCATTCAGGAGTAGTGTACTAAGATGGAAATTTTCTTAGTTTTTAGCTGTGGGAGTGGATCAGAACTACAGAATAAAGTTTTGTTTTTTGTTTTTAGATTTTTTTATTTTATTTTTTTATTTATTTCTCTCCCCTTCCCCGCCCCCCCCCCCCCCCCCGCCCAGTCTGCTTCTGTTGTTGTCAGTGGCATGGGAATCTGTGTTTCTTTTTGTTGCGTCATCTTGTTTCTTTTTGTTGTGTCACCTTGTTGTGTCACCTCTCTGTGTGTGTGATACCATTCTTGGGCAGGCTGCACTTTCTTTTGCACTGGGCGGCTCTCCATACGGGGTGCACTCCTTGCGCGTGGGGCTCCCCTACACGGGGGACACCCCTGTGTGGCACAGCACTCCCTGTGTGCATCAGCTCCGTGCATGGGCCAGCTCCACACGTGTCAAGGAGGCCCGGGGTTTGAACCGCAGATCTCCCATGTGGTAGACGGATGCCCTAACCACTGGGCCAAGTCCGCTTCCCTAAGAATAAAGTTTTTTTTACATTTCAGTTTTAATTGTACAATTTCTGGCAATTTTGACTGTTTAATAGGTGACCCATTATTAGCAAGCAAGCAAGCTTCATTTTTGCTACACAGTAGAGTACACTAGAATAGTAAGTTGGCTGAGCCTGGCTAAGACCGTTGCCTTATTTTATAGACATGTTTATTGATTATTTAGAAAATAAAGTTACCAGGAATTTAATATGTCTAATATACTTTTGTACCTGATCCAGAATAGAAAAGATAATGTTATAATTATTAGGCATATATTTAGTACAGGATGAAAGTACAGCACTTTAATATTAACTAATGTATTAGGATTCTCAGTTGCAATTAATAGTTTTAAATTTCAGGATTGTAATACTTTACATGTTATCTCTCCATGGGAGCAGACCATAATGCCAAATGTGTTTAAGTTTTACTTACAGTATCCTGGTATCATGGCTCCACTTAGCATGTTCTTCACAGTGAGCAAGTCGCAGCATCGTTGATCCTAGATAGAGTTTCCAGTATTCTACCAGCCTGGTGCATAGTGCTCTCTGGCACTATGGAACAGTACCAGTCTGGAGGTGATATCCATTGTACACTTGGCTGTACCGGGTCATCATTGGCTGCTACAGGAGCTTGAAACTGCAACATAGTTTCCATCGACTTCAGAAGCAGAACCAGAGGCTGATATAGCAAATATTTCTAATTGAGGGGTCAGTGACCAGCCTAGCCAATAACTCACATGGAGAGACAACCTTTAATGTATTTGAGGCCTGGTTTGAATGCATAAAAGAGTTTGACAATGTTAAAGTTTATTCCTTGTTTATATATATATTTTAAACAATTTAATGCAACACATCATATATCAAATGACTGTTTACTTATACAATTTTACCATGAAGATAATAGTAGGTATTTTACTTTAGTAATAGAGGGAAAAACTATTTTTCATTGTTAAAATGAAAACAAGATTCCCAATAGAATCAAGATAACTTTTTATTACCATTTACTTAAATATGCACCTTGCGGTGGCCTTCAGACAGGTTTTATTACCATGAAGTTATTTTTTTGCAACCAATACCAAGCCAAGTTTTTAGTTAACAATGACTTCTAGAACTAGAACTATTTAAATGTTTTCAGTTTGGAAGATGTTTTACAAACTTCTCATAATTGACTGAAACCACATTGACTAGTTACCTTACATTTAAATAAACTTATTAAGTTACAATTACTAACCAAAGAAATTTACTTTATTTCTTTAAGAGAGCATATCTACAATCTTTTTTCTTTAGCTAAATTTTATTAACGTGAACTTAAATTTTTATTACTCTAAAGATTTTGTACATATAATGTTGATTTAGTTAATGGGTAATTTATAAACTATGGGAGATTAAACTCAAGTTAAATAAAATTGAAACCATTATAGTTTATGCAAGGAATGTTCTCTTTTTTCTTTACAGGAAGCTAAAACTTCTTTTCTTTGTTTAAGTTAGGAAAATGAATAATTTTTAAAAGCATACTGACTACCAGGTTTCAAAACACATTACACAATTACCTAATTTGTTTAATCATAATCCAGGAAAGATTTCTCCATAGTTTTTTGGACTTTTTTTTTACTTACTGAAATTGGTCAACAGAGCCACTATTTATCCTTATTTTATGGCTGTCAAAAGGTTTAAACTGGGAAATTACAGGGCAAACTGATTCTTAATTCCCCAGCCTAGTAGATTGGTTTAATCTGTCACACCTAGTCTTGCCTTCAAAGCTCTTGCAGAGGAGGCCCTTTCCCAATAGTTTCTATAATCAGATTTTTATATTACTTTTTCATCCTGCTTAGTCTAATTTGGGCTCCAAGAATATTTATTCACATATATAACTGCATATTTAATGTTTAACAATTTGAATAGAGCTCTTTTAAGAATTCTCACTTGTTAATTTGATACTATCATCCTGATATATGAAGACATACACCGAGCAAAAGGTAGACACAAATAGAGTTAGACACAGAAACACAACTCATTGATGTTACTTATAATTTGCATTATTTTATATACTGTTTAGCTTAATTTGGTTTCCAGAAATATATATTACTTATATAACTGCATATTTAACCTCAACAATTTTAGCAAATAGGCAGACATGAATAGTTTGACACAAAAACATAACTTTAGTTACTTAAAACTTCCATTTTTTAACAAAATAAGTGTGGCTGAAAAACATTTCAAAGACTCTTGAAACTTTTTAAATTTGCACTAGGACTGCGCAGTTCTACACTATGACCATGCAGTTTTACACAAGAACTTTGTTTCTTAACTAATGGATTGTAACCAAAATGTTCCCAATGTTCTAACACAATTCTTTTTTGTTTTAGAACTTTATATTTTACCTTGAATTTAGCAGAATTTTGGATGAGCAACAAGATTAATTCTTGAAGCCTCAGGGAGACAGACTGGTTTCTCTCATGAATTGCCACTCTTAGGAACACTGACAGTTAAAGCAGGAGACTTCCTTTATTCCCCACAAACCTTGGAGATAATAAAACTCCAGTGGTCATTTAACCCTATGGGCTAAGAATTCCATCAGGCAGCAATTTAGTTTACACTTGGATTCATGAGAGCAAGCAGGGTTACTAATACCAGGACAGGAGACAGGGATGTCCCGGTCTTCTCTGGACTGTAGGAGCAGAAGCTATTATGAAATAACCATAGGCAAAGGCAAGGGGCGAGGTTAGGCTTGAAGTAACCATAAATGAAGGAAAGGTTAGTTTAGAATTTACACTTACAATAATAGTTTCAGACTAAATTCACTCAGTTATAATTTTCCACTGTTTTATAATATAAATGCATCTATAAATGATCTTAACTCTTAGTTACAGTTTTCATTAAGTTTTAACCTTAAGGTAAATTGGACACATTTATTAATTAAGCTACAAGAATTTTATTAGTAACAATCTTGTGAAGTTCTGCCTTTTCTTAGTACCACAACAAATTCTCATCTGCAAGTTATGCATTTAGTTTACCAGCAAGAGAGTATTGGCATTTAAAGATTCATTTTAAACTACTTTTTAACATTTTTTTAACCATGAATCTTAGGCACCAGCAACTGACAAAAGCCAAATATAGATTTTAAAGTGGGGTTTCATTCCTTTTTTTTTCCCTCTACAGTCTCACAACCCTGAAGTTCCTAGCCAGACCATTGAAAAGGCTATCAAGTGATTAGAGGTCTATTGTTTCAAGTGATAGCCTCCTTTCTTCAGACAACTTTACAGTTCTAAAACATTTCAAAGTACTTCTTCAGTCTTACAGAGAGAGAGATTCCGAAAAGTAAAGAACCTGGGCAGAATGCAAATGTATTTTTGGCTTTTGACACCCAAGGGAGGGAACTTTACTGCATTTATTTTGATTCTGCTTTTTATCCCTTCACCTTCCCCCTTCCAGGCAGTCAGGTGCACAACAATCCAATAGAAATGTGGCTTATGAATAGAAGGTGTGGACTCACTGGAAAAGGGCTAGCCACTCCCCACTTTCCAGCTTTCTGCCAAAATGGGCAGGCAGAACCTACTCAAATTTGGCACCCCTCCCGGGGACCCAGCCACTCTGACTGGGGCAGCCCCAACAAACCCAGGTGTGTGGCATGGACACAGACAGCCTTCAAGCTCCGGCAAAGGGGCAGAACAGAGACGAGGCAGCAGAGCATGTGCAAACATCCATACTCCGCAAACATCCAGACTCCTGGGTTTTGTCCCATAATCAATTCACCACCTTGCCAATGGCAAGGGAGGGTTCAAGCTCAATTAAATTCCACTACTTTACATAACCACACAACTCCAACACCAGCATTGAGCTGACACAGACAGAAGCACAAAGGTCACTAATCTGACCGGCAAGTTCTATATATATGTTTTTCCAGCATGGCTGCCCCCACAGCCATCACAAACCTTAGAGAGAACACTTAACTTTTTTTTTTTAAGATTTATTTTTATTTATTTAATTCCCCTCCCCTCCCCCAGTTGTCTGTTTTCTGTGTCTTTTTGCTGCGTCTTGTTTCTTTGTCTGCTTCTGTTGTCATCAGCGGCACCGGAAGTGTGGGTGGCGCCATTCCTCGGCAGGCTGCTCCCTCCTTCGCGCTGGGCGGCTCTCCTTATGGGTGCACTCCTTGCACGTGGGGCTCCCCTACGCGGGGGACACCCCTGCGTGGCAGGGCACTCCTTGCGCGCATCAGCTGCGCATGGGCCAGCTCCACATGGGTCAAGGAGGCCCGGGGCTTGAACTGCGGGCCTCCCATGTGGTAGACGGAAGCCCTAACCACTGGGCCAAAGTCCGTTTCCCAGAACACTTAACATTAACATCTGGTATAAAGACAATTCATTTGCAATTCAGCACCATAACAAAAGATTCCAGCTAGACCTTTTTCACTGTTTAACTTTACACCCAGACCAAGTTTCACTAGAAAAGCTGATCCATTTTCCTGTAACCAAGTTTTTTAAAATCCAGACCAATTTCCAGGATGTTAGGACTCGAATCTATAAACCAACCTTCCTATTATAATCAAGTCTCCACTCCTTCAGTGGATATAAGACCAGTACCAGATTCTAACATGCAGTTAGATGAACCCAAAACACCAGGCTTTTTCCTGGTTTTTCTCCTTTTTCCAGACCTAGAGAGAATGGCTTCCCCCCAGTTTTCTGGGGCTACTAGGGTTCTCTCAGGAGGTGATCAGCCTCCCTCCCTAGCAATTAAAGCTAGGGTTTTCCAGACTGTGCTCACCTGGGGAGTCTTACCTTCTTCCATGTTCAGAGTTCTTTTTCATTCCCAGAATCTTTCTCTTCAGACCTTCCATTGCCCTCGATTTTTGTTGGGAAGATTCTGGTGGAGCCCACATCTTTTCTGGATTAAATTTAATCCAGGGGCACCCAGATTTGGGGTTCACCCGAGTCCTCCCAGCTTCCTTGGGGATTTGGAAGGGGCAGCAAAATGCTACCATCTCTGGCCTTCATTTGCAGTCCTGGGAGAGCCCCCAAAAATGTTGTAGAATTTGAGAGAGGTTCAATTATTTGCGTATAGAAAGGCCAGGACTCAGGAATGATTTTGAGAAGGAAAAATGGTTTATTGATGGCCGGCTAGACTCGGGAAATTTCTGTTTCTAACCCGAGCCCCGAATAAGACTTTCAAGTTCCTTTTATACAGAGAGGAAAGGCCAAATGGTCCTTTTGTTTCAGTTCTCAATAGGCTTGAATTAGCATATATCTTCCACATCCTAGGTAAGCTTTTGGTATGGACTTCATACATTCTAGATAAGCTTTTAGCACATTTAGTTTGCACTCTCACCATTTTTCCTCTGCCATGTGGCCATGCAAATAAACCTGGGGATTTACAATCTATAATGGGGAATTGCAGTCTGTAAATCAGCTCTCTCTATCACTTTTCTGCCCCTTCCTCTCTACCTGGGACCCCTGTTCTCTTTTTTTCTCCCATTTCTCTTCCATCCCTACCTGAATAAATTACTGGCCTAACTCACCCAGCATGCTCTTGAAATTCATTTCTGCAGCAAAGCCAAAAACCTAAATAAAATCCAGTAACAGGTGTTCTGTCCTTCTATTTGAACCCATAATCAGTACTAGAGTTGGTAGGTGTATGTCCAAGAGACTTAAATCTTTGAGCTGTACATGTGTCAGCTGGGCTTTAATTTTGAGGAAGTCCCATGTATCTATTTGTTCTTTTGCTGCTCATGCTTTTTTGTGAAGTTCATGAAGCTGTTTCCTATTACAAGTTCCTGTAGATGCTTCCCTACATTGTTTTACAAGGTCTTTATGGTCTAGGCTCTTATATGTAGGTCTTTTAGCCATTTTGAGTTAATTTTTGGATAAGGCATGAGTTGGTAATCCTCTTTCATTCTTTTACATATGGATATTCAGTTCTCCAGTCACCATTTGTTGAAGAGGCCATTCTCTCCCAGTTGAGAGGGTTTGGTGGCCTTGTTGAATACCATATGGCTTATACATCAGGATCTATATCAGAACTCTCAATTCAATTCCGTTGGTCAGTATGTCTATCCTCATGCCAATACCATGCTGTTTTAACTACTGTAGCTTTGTGGTATGTTTTGAAGTCAGGTAGTGTGATTCCTCCAATTTCATTTTTCTTTTTCAATGTCTTTAGCTATTTGAGGCCTCTTTCCTTTCCAAATAAATTTCATAGTTAGTTTCTCTAGTTCATTAAAGAATGCTGTATTGATTTTTATTGGCATTGCATTGAATCTGTAGATCAGTTTTAGTAGGATAGACATCTTAATAATATTTAATCTTCCTATCCATGAACAGGGAATTAGCCTGGTTTTGAAATTTAAATAAATGCATTTATATGGTATGTATTCTCTTTGGCCTGGTTTATTTTTCGCTCATCATCACATTTGTGAAGTTCCTATATGTTGTTGCATATTATTGCAGTGCGTCACGCTCATTGTTGTATGGTATTACTTTGTATAATATATTACAATTTTCTTTTCCATTCTGCTGTTGATGGACAATTGGGTTGTTTCCACTTTGAGGCTATTATGAAAATACAGTCTCTTCCACATGCTTACATATCTAGTAGTAGTATTGCTAGGTTATAGGGTGAGTGTATATTTAACTTAGATTTTACCAGTTTTTCAAAGAGGTTGAGTCAATTTATCCTCCCACCAACAATGTGTGAGAGTTTCAATTGATATTGTAGTCTTTTTAATTTTAGCCAGTCTTATTGGTTTGTAGTGGTGTCTTGTGGTTTTAAGTTATGTATATCTGTTGACAAATATAGTTGAGCATATTTATGTACATATATGTGTGTGTGCCTGTTTATATATTTACATATATGCTTGCTATGTATGGCATATGTATGTGTTCATGCCATTTGAATATCTTCTTTTGTGAAATTCTTGTTGAAGTCTCTTGCCCATTTTTCTATTGCATTGTTTGTTTTTCCTTATTGATTTGTAGGATTCCCTTATACATTCTGGATATGAGCCCTTTGTCAGCTATATTTTACAATGATCTTTTTATACTCTATACTTTGTCTTTTTACTTTCTTAATGATAACTGTAGCAGTTTGATATTGTTTATGAATTAGAAAACTAGATATTGGATTATGTTTGTGAACTGGTCTTTTCCTCTGGGCACACTATATTGTATTGGATTCAGAGGTTTCACTTTTACTTGATTAAATAATGATAAAGGCTTTGACTGGGTCACGTCAGTAGGACATTGAGTCCCTGTCCCCTTGATGGGCAGGGATTAATAGAGAAACTGCACCACAGAGAGGGGAGATGAGAGTTTTAATGCTGAAGCCCCGGGAAGTAAATACACAAAGAAGCAGATATGTGAAGAAGGAGAGAGTCTCCAGAAAGAAAGATGAGCTGGTAGCCTGGGTCTACAGCTGGCCTTGTGGAGAGAGCAGGGCAACTGAGCCCAGAGAGAAATGAGCCCCAGTAGAGAGACAAGATTTATCCCAGCCTACAGGTGATACTGGAAGAAGCTGGGACCATGGAGCCTTAAGAAGAAGCCTCAACCCTGTCATACATCAGCAGCCATCTTGCTCTAACACGTGGCAACAGACTTTGGTGAAGGAAATAACTTACGTTTTATGGCCTGGTAACTGTAATTTTCTACCCCAAATAAATACCCTTTATAAAAACCAAGATATTTCTTGTATTTTGCATCAGCACCCCCTTGGGTGACTAATACAGTAATTTCATATATATATTTTGTTGTTGTTGTTAGAAAAGTTGTAGGTTTACAGAAGAATCATGCAGAAAATACCAAGTTCCCATATACTTCCCCTATTGACAACATTTTGCATTAGTGATGTACCTTTGCTACAATTAGTGAAAGATTATTACAGTTGTACTATTAACAATAGCTCAAAGATCGTATTAGAGTGTATTTTTCCCCACATACTACCCTATTATTAACATTTTGCTTTTGTGTGGTACATTTGTTATAATTCATGAAAGAACATTTTTATAATTGTACAGTCCTGGTTTTCATTAATTGGCCTATGTTTTTCTTTTTGTATTTCTATAATTGTACAATCCTATGTTGTTTCTTTAAGTTTTTATTCTAGTTAACATATATATGACCAAAAATTTCCCTTTAAACATTCACATATATAATTCAGTGCTGTTAATTGCATTCACAATGTTGTGCTAGCATCATCACCGTCCATTTCCAAAACTTGTGTTCTTGATGGCCTAGTGACTAGGATTTGATGCTTTCACCAAAACTTTATAATTAACCCAAATAGAAATTCTGTTCAATTTAAGCATCAACTTGCCATTGCCTAAGCCCAATCCAGCCCCTGGTAACATGTATTCTGGATTCTGACTCTGTGAGTTTGCTTATTCTAATTATTTCATATCAGTGAGATCATACAGTATTTGTTCTTTTGTGTTTGGCTTATTTCACTCAACATAATGTCTTAAAGGTTCATCCATGTTATTGCATGAATCAGATCTTCATTCCTTTTAATGCTGAATAATATCCCATTTTATGTATATATCACATTCTGTTTATCCATTCATCAGTTGATGGACTCTTTTTTTTTTTAATATTTATTTATTTATTTAATTCCCCCCCTCCCCTGGTTGTCTGTTCTTGGTGTCTATTTGCTGCGTCTTGTTTCTTTGTCCGCTTCTGCTGTCATCAGCGGCACCGGAAGTGTGGGCGGCGCCATTCCTGGGCAGGCTGCACTTTCTTTCGCGCTGGGCGGCTTTCCTCACGGGCGCACTCCTTGCACGTGGAGCTCCCCACGCGGGGGACACCCTTGCGTGGTGCAGCACTCCTTGCGCGCATCAGCACTGCACATGGGCCAGCTCCACACGGGTCAAGGAGGCCCAGGGTTTGAACCGTGGACCTCCCATATGGTAGATGGACACCCTAACCACTGGGCCAAAGTCCGTTTCCCAGTTGATGGACTCTTGGTTGCTTCCAACTTTTGGAAATTGTGACTAATACCACTATGAACATGACTGTGCAAATATCTGTTCAAGTCCTTGCTTTCAATTCTTTTGGATATATACCTAGCAGTGCGATTGCCAGATCATATGGTAATAGAATTACTTAGCTTTCTGAGGAACTATCAAGCTGTCTTCCACAGCGGCTGCATCTTAATGGTATCTTTTTAAAAAATATTGAATTTAACTGGCAATATCTAAAAATTAAATTTCACATGGAGTTCTGGGTTTTCAGAAATATTGGAAATATCAGGGATATTTGGGATTCTAATCCCAAATGTCAACAACTGGATGGAGCTCATTGTGCCTGTCTTTAAGAGTGGGTAGGGGTCTCCTGTTTGCCATGATCATCCTCTTTTCTACTTAAGTCATTTACTTTCCCTGACTGGTCTTTTAGGCATTTAAGTTTGTGATCCCTAGTATGGAGGGAGGTAAGAATAGGGTAAAACATCCATCCACATTAGAATGGATACATAAACTGTGATAGCATAGAAGAGGTGGCATTGGATTGGGAAAAGTGGACATAATGGACAAAGGGTATGGGGAAAGGCAGGAAGAGATGAGAGGTGGAGGCGTCTTCAGGACATGGAGCTGCCCTGGATGGTGCTTCAGAGGTAATCACCGGACATTGTAAATCCTCACAGGGCCCACTTGATGGAATAGAGGAGAGTATGGGCCATGATGTGAACCAATGTATATGAGGTGCAGAGGTGCCCAAAGATGTACTTACCAAATCCAATGGATGTGTCATGATGATGGGAACGAGTGTTGTTGGGGGGGAGGAGAGGGGGGGTGGGGGGGGTGGGGTTGAATGGGACCTCACATATATATTTTTAATGTAATATTATTACAAAGTCAATAAAAAATAAAAAAATTAAAAAAAAATAAATAAACGGTGATAGATTCACACAGTGGAGTACTATACATTAATAAAATAGAATTACAAAAAAATAGAATTACACCTATACACATTAGCATAGGTGACTCAGAGAAACCAGACACACAAAGAAGTAGCTACTGTATGATTACATTTATATAGAGTTTAAGAAGAGGCAAAACTAATCTATATTTTTAGGTATATATACTTAGGTGGTAAAAACAGAAAATGGTTATCTCCAAGTTCAGGATAGTGGACCTCTATGGGACATGGAGAAGGCTATGTTTAGAAAGGGACACATATGAGATTTATGATGGTGCAGTTTCTGATTTGTGATGTAGGTGGAAGTTAAATGGCTTGTTTGCTTTGTAATTATTCATTAACCTGCAGGCCTTTATTTTATGCACATACATTTTATAATTAAAAATGCTTAACTTCCTCTAATATATGATATATAACTTCCTCTAATTTAATTAAATGAAAAATGTTTTTAATGATTTAAAAGAAAAAAGTGATCATTAGAAATATTAGGATAGCGTTTACCTCTTGAGGAGTAGGGAAAAGGGTGTACACGGGGTGGAGTAAACAGGAGGGTGTCTAAGGTACTGTCAAAATTCTATTTCTTAATCTAGGTGGTAGTTACTAGGATTTCAACAATGCACAACCAAGTCATTTGCATGACTTCACTCTGAAGTCAGGCAAATGGTGCATCCTGGAATGGTGAAGGAATAGATTGCATGGCCACTCTGGAAGCCCTGTACCAAGCTCGAGAAGCACAGCTAAGAGGGATCTGGGCTCTGGAAGGCAGTCACTAGTTCCTGCTTAAATCAAACAATAATACCAGTGATGAACAGGAACTAAGACAACGAAGAAGAGGAGATTAGAAAAGAACATGAAGAGGACATGTAGGGAAAAGGAGAAATGCTAACAGAGCAGGGTACAGCCTACATGGTGCCCAGACCCAGGGTGCTTGGTGAGCCTGAAAGCAGGGCCCCTGGTAGGGGATGGCCCGGTGCCCCCACACAGAGAGGGCAGAGCACAGAATGCAAGATGCACTTTACTTTAAAATGGCTCTGAAATGGAGTATCCCTGCACTGCACCACAACCCCCAAAACACAGACGGTGACCACAGAATATGAGAATAGTTTAATGAGAAACTGCTTTAATTTGAACTGGGATTGTTGGGGTGGGGAGGAGACAAACAGAGGGAAATAGATAAAACCCTGGTGGGTGTCGAAGAACAGGAGCAAATCAATTTGGCTGTAGATCCTGGGCTCGAAAGTTACCAGCTGTTCCTCTTGTACATGGATACTGGGTTCAACCTGTCAAACAGAGCAGAGTCAGGGAAGAGGCCCAAGCCAGGGCCAGCCCACAGCCCTCCTGAATCGCCAAGCCCGAGGAAGGGGTATGGTATGTGTAACACTCACATCAAAGGGTCTGAAATTTGTCAGTGAAGCTCTGCAAGGCCACTGAAACAGAGAAAGGCATAACCAGGCACTCTAGACATAGGAGTATGGAAACCCTTCTCCTGGTCCCCGTGGGGAACAGCCAAACCCTGCAACCTCAAGCCCCTCCAGCCCCTAGCCAAGCAGTTCTGGAACTGATTCAACCACCCATCACCTGAATTACCTGTGGAAATGTTTCCTAAACGGGAACACAATGTACCAGTGGAACTCCAACTCCGGTGTGTATCACAGCAATTCAGAACTTGTTATAAAACAAAACAAAACAAAAAACCATAGGACTGTACAACAAAAGGGGAACATTAATATAAACCATGGACTATAGTTAGTAGTAAATTATAATAATATTCTTTCATCAATAGTAGCAGATATACCACATTAATACGAGGTGGTAATAAGGGCAAAGGGGGAAGCGGAGTTGGCCCAGTGGTGAGGGCGTCCGTCTACCACATGGGAGGTCCGCGGTTCAAACCCCGGGCCTCCTTGACCCGTGTGGAGCTGGCCCATGCGCAGTGCTGATGCGCGAAAGGAGTGCCGTGCCATGCAGGGGTGTCCCCAGATAGGGGAGCCCCACGTGCAAGGAGTGCGCCCCGTAAGGAGAGTAACCCAGCACGAAAGAAAGTGCAGCCTGCCCAAGAATGGCACCACACATTCGGAGAGCTGACACAAGATGACACAACAAAAAGAAACACAGATTCCCATGCCGCTGACAACAACAGAAAGGGACAAAGAAGAAGATGCAGCAAATAGACACAGAAGAACAGACAACTGGGGAGGAGGGGAGAGGAGAGAAATAAATAAATAAATCTTTAAAAAAAAGGAGGGGGGCAAAGGGAAAAAGGGAACTCAGTGTCCTCTACTTAAAAAACAAGCAAATCCATACATACCCCATACCAAGAAGCAGTTAAAACAAAAATAAATGAGCTATCTCCAAATCTCTTAAGGGAAGAAGACCTGTAGACTTTGTTGGCACAGTGTACCTGTAGTTCCAACAAATGATTTCTATACTTACGCATACCTAAATGTAAATGCAGAGAAAGCTCCAGGCCAGGCCTGCAAGGTCCTGCACACACCAATATGTTGGTCTCTTGAGGCCGCCTGCACCTGCAACCCACCCTACCCCCTGGGTCCTGAAGTAGAAGCCCTGGTTGGCCCCAGCCCAGGCAGAGGTTTGTCATACCAAGTTGATGTTTAAGGTCATCGATTTCTTTCTGTCGTATAAGACACTAGCCCAGCAGATAATGGAAAAAGAGAAATATTAGTATATTCCTACCAACTCTCTCCTCCTCCTCGCCTCTACCCTGGGCCCCTCCATCCCCAAATCCAAAACCCTGGTGGCACAATGGAATGGAATCTTCAATGGAAAGGAGGTACTCTCCCCATGTGCAGTAGGGGGAGTGGGTTGGTAGTGTGGGGGGGGGTACATAAATCAGTTTAATCTGGACTCAGATCCCAGAATCTAGAGTGGACTTGGGATTCTAGGAACCAGAGAGAGCTTTACCCCAGGACAGCCCTGTGCTCCAGGTGGTTGCTGTTGCCTTTCCTGTCTTGGGGAAAGGACAAGTGGCTCCCGGTCACCTGAAAAAGAACACAAAACTCAGCTGTCAGGACTAGGAGTGAGGTGGGAAGGCCTTAGCAGTGTCTAAACTGGGGCAGCACCACCCTCTGCTGGCAAGCCGCTGCCCTCACTCTGCCCAGCAGCTGCAGCCTTCCCTCTGGGCCAACCCTCCCTGTTGTCCAGTCTCAGGCCACTGGAAGAGTGGCAGCCACAGCCGGCCCTTGGGATGAGTAGTGTTTCTCAAGAGGCCCAAACACAAAAAGCCCTGTTCCTCTCAAAGTCTGCTTCTGGAGCTGGAGTTCTGGGCACTGCCACGGCTCACCCCCATTGGCCAAATCCCATGCAGGGGACCATTTGGCTTATAGCCAACTGCATTCTCTTTCCTGCAGGAGAGCTGATGGGTAGGCAGAGAGGCCTGAGAACAGGAATGAAGAGACAGAGCTCACAGAGCAAGAATTTTCCCTCTTCACCTCCCCTTCCCCCATCTCCCAACATACCAAACTAACCACACTCACCTGAGGCTGCAGACCCTCTGGGACTGATACCTCCGTGGCTCAGAGCCAGGGCCTGCGAGCTTCCTGGAACTTGGGGGGCCCTGGTCTTGGCGTCTCCACCGCTGAACTCGCCACGATGCATGGGCGAGCAAGGTAACTCTGGCCAGGCTGATGGAAGCTAAAACAAAAAGTTCTGGCTGACTGTGTGTGTGTTCACATGTGTGTAAGGGCTGAGTGAAGCAGGGAATTGGGAGGGGAATCAAGAGGCTAATCTCCTTATGACATCCTCCCTGGGTAAGTCCCAGGCTAGGAGGCAGAGCTGAGCCAGGGAGAACAGTGTAGCAGTGAGAAAGCCCAGGCCCCTTCAAGAAAGGCTTGGAGAACTGGTGGAAAGGAGGAACCAGGAAGCTTGCAGCCCAACCTCTAAGGGGTTGGCAGATCCAAATCAGCTGCCAGTGCTCCCTTCTTTCCCAAACCCTCTCCAGAGAGGAGGCCAAAACATCTGTGAAATGTTGAAAACAGTGCCTGGCACACATTCAGTGCTCTCTTAATATCTGCTCCTATTGAAATGACCCTGGTTTGGCATCCTAATGACCCTCGGTGCCCAGTGACAAGTGCTGAGCAAGGAGAAGACGGTGCATGTGTGAAGATAGGTGATTGAAGGTGTAGATGGGGGAGGGGGGTGAAAGAACAAGGATGGCTCACTCACTTGGCCCCTTCGGACTGGATCTCTGCTTGGGTCATTATCTTCTCCAGCTACTGACTCAGACTCCCTTGGCCTGCATGCCACAGGTTTCTTCCCAGCATTACTGTGTTTGGGCTGCTTGGTACCCAAATGGGCCAAGGAGTATCTCTTGGATCTCCCAAGCATTGGAAGACCAGAGATTGGGGGGAAGGTGGCTGGTGTCAGGCTGCCTGCTGAGACTCTCTGCCCCCATGTGGGAAGAGCCTGGGATTTTCTCCCCAGGGCAACTTTGGAGGCACAACTGCTGGATTGCTTCTCCTGGGCCACCTTCTTCTTAGGGGTGGCATGGGGCAGGCTGCCTGCAGCAGTAGCAGCTCCTGGGTGGCTGAGCCTGCTGCCTCTCTTTGCAGAGACCACACTATGCATTTTCTTAGATGAAGAGACCTGAAGCTCTCCAACAGGTTGCTGTTTAGTGGCTAACACCAACCCACGAAGAATGGAAGCTTGGAAAGTGCTTGGCATGTGAAAGATGTTCTTCCTGACTTGGGGGTTCAAGTATCTGGGTATGTCCCCAGGATCCTCCAGGCTGCTAGACATTGCTTGGCCACCTCCTTTTGGGTAAACGTTCACCTTCAACGTCTGTATCTCACTGAACTCATCTGATGACTCAGGGTCAGAAGGGATTGCAGCCATGCCTTCCGTTGATGGCCGCAGGAGATTCTCAGGGATATTAAGCTTACTCTTAAGGCCTCTTCTAGGGTTCCCTAGGCCCAGCCTCTGGGAGAAACCTGCTGCAATTCCTCATGGCTAGGGGAAGTTGCGCTTTCTACTACTGGGATTTTGGTCTAGGTCTGCCCAAATGCTGGACATCTGAAGGGCACTGCCTTTTGGGGATGGGTTTCTCCAGAACCCCAGTGTGTCCTGGTCAATCAACTGCTTAGCGACGGCCGCAGTCTCTTCAGCAACAGGGTGTCCTCCTTCTCATCAGCCGGCGAGCCAATTTGGCCTCCCAGCCCCACAGCACTAACCCTAGCCCTGCCACTTCCATCACTTCCCTCTTGGGCTCGCTGTGGACATGGCCCTGCTCCTACCCCTCGGGACAGAAGCCTCACCCTCGACGACAGATGAAGAACATCCTTCACACAACGGAAACAGGACTCCAGCACTGCCACAGAGGCACCGAAGTGCTTCAAACAACCTATGCCTCTTATTCGTGCCTTTGAGGCTAGGCCCTTCTCATTCATCCTCCCCCAGCCAACCAGCACATTCTTGTTTGGTCTTCCATGAGGACCTATCCAGTAAGCACGGTCGCCATTGGTTGCCTCAAAGCCCATCATTTTTCAAAGCCAATCAGGGTGGGGTTAACTACCAGGTCAGATGGCCCCTCTTTGGAACTGGTGTTTATGTGTGATGAATCTGGACTCAGATGGGATCTCTCTTCATAAGACTTTCATGCTAATGTGCTGGAGTTGCAGTTAGTGTTGGGGTTTAAGATATATTTAGGGGATTTGAATCTCTGGACTGACAATGTGATAGCCAGGTCCTGAGCCTCAACAGACTCCAGCACCTACAATCTGATGTATTGGACTCACCACACTCAGCTAAGACGGAGTTGAAGAAGGACAACCACCACACCATGGAGCCTAGAGTGCTTACAACTGAAAGTGGGAGGATTGCATCCAGCATCCATGTGGAATCTGAGCCTCCTCTTGACATAGAGGTGCAATGGACACAACCAATCCAATGTCCACATAGAAAAGGTGGCATTGGATTGGGAAAAGTGGACATGGTGGCTGATGGGTATGGGGAAAGGCAGGAAGAGATGAGAGGTGGAGGTGTCTTTGGGACATGGAGCTGCCCTGGATGGTGCTTCAGGGGCAATCACTGGACATTGTAAATCCTCACAGGGCCCACTGGATGGAATGGGGGAGAGTATGGGCCATGATGTGGACCATTGACCACGAGGTGCAGAGGTGCCCAAAGATGTACTTACCAAATGCAATGGATGTGTCATGATGATGGGAATGAGTGTTGCTGGGGGGGAGAGGTGGGGTGGGGGTTGTGGGGTTGAATGGGACCTCATATATATATATTTTTAATGTAATATTATTACAAAGTCAATAAAAAAAAAGCCAATCAGGTGATTGTATCCCCTTTTCTTGGTTCTTGTCCCACCTTTTTCTGCCCCTCTTCCCTGGGCATGAATCTACTCTGTAATGGCATATCTGAGCACCTGGTTTCCCCCTCTGCCAAGCTGGGAGATAACCGTACCCCTCTCATAGGATTTGGGAGGAGGGAATGTACTGATGGATGTCACTCGGTTCTGGGGCAGGAAGTACGCAAGCCAATATTCCAAACCGAGGCAATAGGGAAGTAGGCAATTAGTAGTCGGGCCTCGGGGTACCTTTTGTGTAACGGGACAGATAGAAAATTATTTAGATTTACGGGCAGTCTCTATGGTAACTGCTTAACTAGGTCTTGCTTTGGAAAGGGGGGGGGGCAGAGGATGGGTAAACAAATCGGCCTGGCTGTGTACCAGTGCATTGTTATTGCCAGGAGGGTTTGACTTGAAAGCTGGAGTTTCTCCCTCCCTTCCCCCGCACACCACATCTCCTCCCCTTCCCTGCGAAGTCCTTCTAAGAAGAGGGAATTCCTGTGACCAATGGACATCCTGAAAGATACTCGCCATCACCTGTCGTGGAGATGGAACCTGAAACCACAATTCTGTTTTCACACACCACGTTTGCAATAATCCAAGAGTTTAAAAATTCCAAGGGTTGGAGAGGTTATGAGAAAACCAGTGCTTTTTCTTTACTGGTGGGGTGGATATCCACAAGTAACAGAAGATAGGTCTACCTTATTAAGTGGAAATCTTTGCTCTTTTGCTCTGTTCCAGCTTCTGAGACCTCTTTTTGCCCAAAAAATAGGGACACATTTTTCCACAGAAGTTGAAAGCTAAAGAATTTCATTTGGACAATTTAATCCATGTGATTGTTTGGTGCCTCTACAGTGGTGAATGCTTTCTTTTCACCATTATGTGAGACAAAAATCTTCATACTTTGTGCCCACTGCAATGTCTATTCACACGTCTCACTACCCCAGAACTCCTTTTTCTGATCTTCCCATCGTTTTCTTTCCATGTCCCTAAACATATGGCCAGGCCACTATCAACTGCCCAGAAAACTATATATATTATCACTGCTGGTCACTTCTCCATCCACAGAAAATGGATTACCAGGTGTACTGCTCAAAACTCTGCCCATTTGAAACATTTTTCTTTCTCACATCTTTTAAGGCCACTCCTGAATGTGGCTGAAATGAGGCTGCCATTCAAGGTCAGCATGCATCTGAAAATGAGCTGACCCATTCATAAACTTAGCTCAGATTAGCCAGACAGGATCCCTCATTTGTCCTAGGGGCAAGATGGGCGAGGGGCTCTGATGTCATGGAGGTTTGGGTTTCCTACTTCACAGCTTACTTTGGGTTACTTTCGGTTACTTAGTTTGGATCCTGCTGGAGTTTGATGAACCATGTACATTTTCCATCTTATGATGGAAAGCTGCTGGGCCCATCTGACTTTGTGACTTGTAATAAGCATTTCCTTTTTGTTCCACATATTTAACTTTATTTTGTACATTTAATAATTGAAAATATAAACAATTAAACAATAAAAAGAAAGCACAGTTGAATAAAAACATATTTCTCAAATGTACTGGACATATAAAAATTTTTAAAAAATCATACAATACATTACACAATATATTTGGTTCATAGTAATGCAATCATACAGTACTTGTCCCTTTTTATCTGGCTTGCTTTCCTCAACATAACGTCCTCCAGGTTCATCCATGTTGTCATAGGCTTTACGACTTTACTTCTTCTTACAGCTGCATAATATTCCATATGTGAATACAGCACAGTTTGTTTATCCATTCATTGGTTGATGGACTCCCAGGTTGTTTCCAATTTTTGGCAATTGTGATTGCTGCTATGAACATCAGTGTGCAGATGTTCATATCACTGCTCTCAGTTCTTCTGGGTATATACCTAGTAGTGGCATTACAAGGTCATGTGGCAAGTCTATATTCAACTTCTTTAGGAACTGTCAAACAGTTTTCCACATTGGCTATACAAGTCTGCTTTTCCACCAACAGTGAATAAGTGTTCCTGTCTCTCCACATCCTCTCCAACGCTTATAGTTCTCTGTTTTTTTAATAGTGCCTATTCTGATAGGTGTGAAATGATATCTCATTGTAATTTTTTAAAAAAGATTTATTATTTTTATTTATTTCTCTCCCCTTTCCCCACCCCCAGTTGTCTGCTCTCTGTGTCGATTCATTGTGTTTTCTTCTGTGACTGCTTCTATCCTTATCAGCGGCACCGGGAATCTGTGTTTTTTTTTGTAGCATCATCTTGCTGCATCACCTCTCCACATGTGCGGCACCATTCTTGGGCAGGCTGAACTTTCTTTTGTGCTGGGTGGCTCTCTTTATGGGGTGCACTCCTTGAGCGTGGGGCTCCCCTATGTGGGGGACATCCCTGAATGGCACGGCACTCCTTGCGTGCATCAGCACTGTACGTAGGCCAGCTCCACACGGGTCAAGGAGGCCCGGGGTTTGAACCACGGACCTCCCATGTGATAGGCGGATGCCCTATCCATCAGGCCAAGTCCGCTTCCCCTCTCATTGTAATTTTGATTTATATGTAATTTTGATTTACCATTAGTGAGGTTGAGCATTTTTTCATGTGTGTTTTTGCCATTTGTATTTCTTCTTTGGACAAATGTCTATTCAAGTCTTTTGTCCATTTTTTAATTGGACTGTTTGTCTTTTTATTGTTGAGTTGTAACATCTCTTTATATATCCTGGATATTAAACCCTTATCGGACATGTAATTTCCAAATATTTTCTCCCATTGTGTTGGCTGCCTTCTCACCCTTTTGGCAAACTCCTGGGAGGTGCAAAAGTGTTTAATTTTGAAGGGGTCTAATTTATCTATTTTTCCTTTTGTTGCACGTTCTTTGGGTATAAGATCCAAGAAACCAAAACCTACCACAAGGTCCTTAAGATATTTCCCTACATTTTCTTCTAGTAGTTTTACTGTCGTGGTTTTTATATTTAGGTCTTTGATCCATTTTGAGTTGATTCTTGTATAGGGAGTCAGATAGGGGTCCTCTTTTATTTTTTGGTTATAGATATCCAGTTCTCCTAGTGCCATTTGTTGAAGAGACTGTTTTGGTCTATTAATATGGAGTTGGTAAGTTTGTCAAAAATCAATTGACCCTATAGGTGAGGGTTTATTTCTGGATTCTCAGTTCTATTCCACTGATTTATGTGTCTATCTTTACATCAGTACCTTGTTGTTTTGACCACTCTAGCTTTGTAATATGTTTCAAAGTCAGGCAGTGAAATTCCTCCCACGTTGCTCTTCTTTTTTAGAATGCTTTTGGTTATTTGGGTACCCTTTCCCTTCCAAATGAATTTGGTAATTGCCTTTCTCATTCTGTAAAGTAGGCTGTTGGAATTTTGAATGGTATCGCATTGAATCTATAGATCAGTTTGGGTAAGATTGACATCTTCACGATATTTATTCTTCCAATCCATGGACACGGAATGTCTTTCCATTTGTTTAGGCCTTTTAAAAATTTTGTTTAGCATTTTTTTGTAGTTTTCTACATATAGGTCCTGTACTTCTTCAGTTAAGTTAATTCCCAGGTATTTGAGTATTTTTGTTGCTATTGTAAATGGAATTTCCCCCCTGATTTCCTCCTCAGATTGTTTAGTACTAGAGTACAGAAATATTACTAATTTTTCTGTGTTGTTCTTGTATCCGGCCACTTTGCTTAAATCATTTATTATCTCAAGTAGCTTTGTTATGACTACTTCAGAATTTTCTAAATACAGGATCATGTCATCTGTGAACAGGGAGAGTTTTACTTCCTCTTTTCCTATTTGGATGCCTTTAAATTTTTTTTTTCTTGTCTAATTGCCCTAGCTTGAACTTCTAGTACAATATTGAATAACAATAGTGATGGTGGGCATCCTTATCTTATTCCAGATATTAGCGGGAAAGCTTTCAAACTTTCCCCATTGAGTACGATGCTGGCTGTGGATTTTTCACATATGCCTTTACTCAGATTGAGGAATTTTCCTTCTTTTCCTATCTTTCCTTCTTTTCCTATCAACAAAGGATGCTGGATTTTGTCAAATACCTTTTTGCATCGATTGTGATGATGGTGCATTTTTTCCCTTCAATTTGTTAAAGTGGTTTATTACGTTTATTGATTTTGTTATATTGAATCAGGCTTGCATACCAGGAATAAATCCGACTTGGTTGTGATGTATAAGTCTTTTGATTTGCTGTTGGATTTGATTTGCATGTATTTTGTTTAGAATTTTTGCATCTATGTTCATTAGAGAGATTGGTCTGTAATTTTCTTTTCTTGTAGTCCCTTTATCTGGCTTTGGCTTAGGGTGATGTTGGCTTCATAAAATATGTTGGGTAATTTTCCCTCCTCTTTGATTTTTTGGAAGAGCTTAAACAGGGTTGATATTAATTCTTTTCTAAATGCTTGGTAGAATTCACCTGTGAAGTCTGGACTTTTCTTTGCTGGGAGATTTTTGATGACAGATTCAATATCTTTAAATGTGATTTGTTTGTTAAGCTCTTGTATTTCTTTTTTTTTTTTTAAGATTTATTTATTTATTTCTCTCCACTTCCCCCCCACCCCCACCCCGGTTGTCTGTTCTCTGTGTCTATTTTGCTGAATCTTCTTTGTCCCCTTCTGTTGTTGTCAGTGGCATGGGAATCTATGTTTTTTTTGTTGCATCATCTTGTTGTGTCAGTTCTCCATGTGTGCGGCACCATTCCTGGGCAGGCTGCACTTTCTTTCACGCTGGGTGGCTCTCCTTACAGGGCGCACTCCTTGCGCGTGGGGCTCCCCTACGTGGGGACAGCCCTGTGTGGCACAGCACTCCTTGCGTGCATCAGCACTGCACGTGGGCCAGCTCTACATGGGTCAAGGAGGCCCAGGGTTTGAACCGCGGACCTCCCATGTGGTAGACGGACGCCCTAACCACTGGGCCAAGTCCGCCGCCCTTTTATTTCTTTTAGAGTCAGTGTAGGTTGTTTGTGCATTTCTAGGAATTTGTCCATTTCATCTAGGTTGTCTAGTTTGTTGGCACACAGTTCTCATAATATCCTCTTTCTTTTCTCTCTTTATTTTTTTAAAAAGTTACATTAAAAAAAATAAGAGAGGGGGCAAGATGGCGGCTGAGTGAACATCCCTGTTAGAGTCTTCTGCAGGGAATCGGCTGGGCGGCGTTGGAGACTCTTTGGGACCGGATTGTTTCGGGATTTTTGCTGGTCCGGAGGTGTCTGGACATCGATTTGGAGGGAAGGTAACAGAGAGGATTCGTCTGTGAAATATACACGGAGATCCCAGCTACCTGTAGAGGATTCCCTTCTTGGGTAGGCGGAGACGAGGCATCTAGCCCCGCTCGGTGGGGCTGAGCCAGGCCGGGCCGGGCCGCGGTAGCGTTTGGAGCCGGGCGGGGCCGGTGCAGGCCCCGGCTGCGGGCCGCGGTAGCGCTTGGAGCCGGGCGGGGCCGGTGCAGGCCCCGGCTGCGGGCCGCGGTAGCGCTTGGAGCCGGGCGGGGCCGGTGCAGGCCCCGGCTGCGGGCCGCGGTAGCGCTTGGAGCCGGGCGGGGCCGGTGCAGGCCCCGGCTGCGGGCCGCGGTAGCGCTTGGAGCCGGGCGGGGCCGGTGCAGGCCCCGGCTGCGGGCCGCGGTAGCGCTTGGAGCCGGGCGGGGCCGGTGCAGGCCCCGGCTGCGGGCCGCGGTAGCGCTTGGAGCCGGGCGGGGCCGGTGCAGGCCCCGGCTGCGGGCCGCGGTAGCGCTTGGAGCCGGGCGGGGCCGGTGCAGGCCCCGGCTGCGGGCCGCGGTAGCGCTTGGAGCCGGGCGGGGCCGGTGCAGGCCCCGGCTGCGGGCCGCGGTAGCGTTTGGAGCCGGGCGGGGCCGGTTCAGGCCCCGGCTGCGGGCCGCGGTAGCGTTTGGAGCCGGGCGGGCCCGGGTCAGGCCGCGGCGGGTACGGAGCCGGGCAGGGCCGGTCCAGGCCGCGGTGGCGGGAGGTGGATGCCGGAGCCGGCTGGGCCGCTGTAGCGAGCGGAGCTGGGCGGAGCCAGGCCAGGCCAAGGCGGCGTGAGGAGCCGGGCAGAGCCGGTCCAAGCCTCCGCGGCGGGCGGAGCCGGGCCTGCGGAGGGGTTTCTGTTTTTTTTTGTTTTTTTTTTTTTGTTTGTTTGTTTGTTTTTTGTTTTTTTTTTTAATTTTACTTAATTTTTTTTTTTTTTTTTTTTTTTTTTTTGAGCATCTGCAGTACTGGGGAGTTCGTGGGCCCTGGGCGGCCTATTGGGGGTTTGTGGGAAGGGAGGTGCTTGCAGACCCATTTGGGCAGACAGACGGGGGGGTTTTAGGGCAAAGCGGGGGGAAGTTGTTGTTTTAGATAGTGTTGCAATTGTGACACGTGTGTACCTGTATCTCTCTTCTCCCTATCCGTTCCCCACCGTTTGCCCATCCTCTTTTTCTTTCTTCCTTTCTTCTTGCCTTTCTTTTTTCTTTATTATAATTAGTTTGTTTTTTTTTTGTTGTTTTTTTTTTTTTTTTCGGTTTTCTCTTTCCCTCTTGTCCCTCATCTTCCACTTATTTTTACTTTAATTCAAGTATACAATAGGTGCTACAGGGAACACCTCACATTTGCTGGGTTTTCCCATCCTCCACTGCCTCATTTCTGTGTGAACTGATTTAGGCTACCTACACTATCCCCCTTCCCCTGCATCTTGATATCCACTATCATCTACTGTCTCTCCTATATTCCACCCCCCACCTCCCGTTCTTTGATCCACAAAGTGTCTAACTCTTAATTTCTAATACCTTTGTTCTGTTTTCTGTCTATTATCCACTCTTGAAACTATTACCTTTCTTTTCTTTTTCCCTCTCTCATGAAAACAATAGCTGTGTAGTTCATACCATATTCCTCCCAAATTCAGTCATCAACTTCATAAAAGGTACTCTACCTACAGCTATAACCCTATACAATCTACATGAATCTAACCTCCATCCTTCCAGATCTCATATTCCTGCTTTATTAACATACATCACCAATACAACTTTACACTTTTCCCTTGCTTACACAATTGCCTTTCCCCAACACTAATACTTTCCTCTAAAGTGAACTTAACCAACAACAAGTAACCAGAATAAGAAGAAAAAAGTGACAAAGAGAAGATATAACACCTGTGCAAAAATAACAACTAATTAACCTCCAAGAGCAGACAAAGAAGCTAAGGAACTGATTAAATTCGTCAAAATAAAGACATGACCAGAAAGCAACAAAAATCTACGAACCAAACCAATAATCAGGAAAACATGGCTGAATCCAATCAACAAACCAATAATCACGAAGGGGAGCAAAACTTGGCACAAGCAATGAAAGATCTCAGAACATTTATCACCGACAAATTTGATGCAGTAATGAAAGAGGTTAACAACATGAAGACATCACTTGGAGGGGAAATTGCAGACATACGCAAAAACATAACAGATATGATGGGAATGAACACCACAGTTCAAGAAATCAAAAATACACTTGCAGCAAATATCAGCAGACTAGAAGAGACAGAGCAGAGAATTAGTGATGTGGAAGACAGTACATCAGAAATCAAACAGATAGTAGAAGGGGTCAATAAGAAGATAGAAAAAATCCAATTAGGATTTAGGGACCTGAATGACAATGCAAAACGCTCAAACATACGTATTATAGGCATTCCAGAAGGTGAAGAGAAGGGAAAGGGGTCAGAAAGAGTGTTGCAGGAAATAATGGCTGAAAACTTCCCAAATATACTGAAAGAGACAGATGTACATATCCAAGAAGCACAGCGCACTCCACAAGTCATAAACCCCAACAGGCCCACCCCAAGACATATACTTGTCAAATTATCCAATGCTCAAGACAAAGAGAAAATCCTAAAAGCAGCAAGAGAAAAGAAAACCATCACATACAAGGGAAGCTCAATTAGATTAAGTGCTGATTTCTCTTCTGAAACCATGGAGGCAAGAAGACAGTGGTATGATATAGTCAAGGTACTAAAGGAAAAAAATTTCCAACCAAGAATACTCTATCCAGCTAAACTAGCATTCAAACATGATGGAGAGTTCAAAATATTCGCAGACAAACAGAAACTGAAAGAGTATACCAACAAGAAACCTCCCCTTCAAGAAATTCTAAAGGGAGTTCTGCAGGAAGAAAGGAAAAAACAGGAAAGGCAAAGTTGGAGGAGAGTATAAGACCAACAACAACAACAAAAAAGACAAAAAAAAATATACAAACAAAATATGACAAACACAAATCCAATCAAAATATGGCTAACACAAACAATTCCTTGATAGTAATAACACTGAATGTCAATGGATTAAACTCACCTATCAAAAGATTCAGACTGGGACACTGGATAAGGAAATATGACCCATCCATATGCTGTCTACAAGAGACACATCTTAGACCCAGAGACGCATGGAGATTGAAAGTGAAAGGCTGGAAAACAATCATACAAGCTAACAATAACCAAAAAAAGGCAGGAGTAGCTATATTAATATCAGACAAAATAGACTTTAAATGTGAAACAATTGTGAGAGACAAAGAAGGATACTACATTTTAGTCAAAGGGAAAATCTGTCAAGAAGATCGAACAATCATAAATATCTATGCCCCTAACAAGGGTGCCTCTAAATACGTCAGGCAAACGCTGGAAAAACTAAGTGAAAGAATAGATACATCTACAATTATAGTGGGGGATTTTAATACACCACTATCAATTCTAGACAGAACATCTCAAAAGAGAATCACCAAAGAAACAAAACATCTGAATAGTATATTAGAGGAGCTCGATCTAATAGACATATATAGATCGCTACATCCAAACACAGCAGGATATACATTTTTCTCAAGCGCACATGGATCATTCTCCAAGATAGATCATATGCTAGGCCACAAAGAAAGGCTGAACGAATTCAGAAAGATTGAAATCATACAAAACATTATCTCTGACCACAGTGGAGTCAAGCTGGAGATTTGCAAGGGAAAGAAGCCCAGATTTCACACCACGATTTGGAAATTAAACAACACACTCTTAGAAAAACAGTGGGTCAAAGAGGAAATCTCAAAAGAAATCAATGACTACCTTGAAACAAATGATAATGATAACACAACATACCAAAATTTATGGGATGCAGCAAAAGCAGTACTGAGAGGGAAGTTTATAGCCATAAATTCATATATCAAAAAAGAAGAAAGAGCAAAAATTGAAGAACTAACTGCACATTTGAAGGAATTAGAAAAACAACAACAAAGTAACCCAACAGGAAGAAGAAGGAAGGAAATAACAAAGATAAGAGCAGAACTAAATGAAATAGAAAATAAGAAAGCACTTGAACAGATAAACAAGACCAAGAGCTGGTTTTTTGAGAAGATTAACAAAATTGACAAACCTTTAGCAACACTAACAAAGAAAAAAAGAGAGAAGATGCAAATACACAAAATAAGAAATGAGAAAGGCGATATCACCACTGACCCCACAGAAATAAAGACTATCATAAGAGGATATTTTGAAAAACTATATTCCAACAAAAATGACAATCTAGAGGAAATGGACAAATTCCTAGAAACACATAAACAGCCCATATTGACAAAAGAAGAAATTGATGATCTTAACAAACCAATCACAAGCAGAGAGATAGAATCAGTTATTAAAAATCTCCCAACTAAGAAGAGCCCAGGGCCAGATGGCTTCACAGGTGAATTCTACAAAACATTCCGGAAAGAACTGACACCAATCCTGCTGAAACTATTCCAAACCATCGAAACAGAAAGAACATTACCCAACTCCTTCTATGATGCCAACATTACCCTAGTACCAAAGCCAAACAAAGACATCACAAGAAAGGAAAATTACAGACCAATTTCTCTAATGAACCTAGACGCAAAAATACTTAACAAAATACTTGCTAATCGTATTCAACAACACATTAAACGAATTATACACCACGACCAAGTGGGATTCATCCCAGGTATGCAAGGATGGTTCAACATAAGAAAATCAATCAACGTAATACACCATATAAACAGATTGAAGGAAAAAAATCACATGATTATATCTATTGATGCAGAAAAAGCATTTGACAAAATACAGCACCCTTTCTTGATAAAAACACTCCAAATGATTGGAATACAAGGAAATTTTTTGAACATGATAAAAAGTATATATGAAAAACCTAAAGCCAATATTGTTTACAATGGAGAAATCCTAGACTCCTTCCCTCTAAACTCAGGAACAAGACAAGGATGCCCACTGTCGCCGCTCCTATTTAACATTGTCTTAGAAGTACTTGCTCGAGCACTGAGGCAAGAACCAGAAATAAAAGGCATTCAAATTGGAAAGGAAGAAGTCAAAATTTCATTATTTGCAGATGACATGATCCTATACATAGAAAACCCTGAGAGATCTACAACGAAGATTCTAGAACTCATAAATGAGTTTAGTAAAGTCGCAGGTTATAAGATCAATGCGCAAAAATCAGTAGCATTTCTGTACACCAATAATGAGCAAGATCAGGAGGAAATCAAGAATCAAATACCATTCACAATAGTAAATAAAAAAATCAAATACTTAGGAATAAATTTAACTAAAGAGGTAAAGAACTTATACACTGAGAACTATACAAGATTGTTCAAGGAAATCAAAGAAGACCTAAATAAATGGAAGACTATTCCTTGTTCATGGATAGGAAGACTGAACATTATTAAGATGTCTATCCTACCAAAATTGATCTACACATTCAATGCAATCCCAATAAAAATCAATGCAGCCTTCTTTAAGGAACTAGAAAAACTAACTATGAAATTTATTTGGAAAGGAAAGAGACCCCGAATAGCCAAAGACATACTGAAAAAGAAAAACGAAATTGGAGGAATCACACTACCTGACTTCAAAACATACTATAAAGCTACGGTGGTGAAAACAGCATGGTATTGGCATAAGGAGAGACATATAGACCAATGGAATCGAATTGAAAGCTCTGATATAGAACCTCACATATACAACCACATAATATTCGATAAAGCCACCAAACCCTCTCAACTGGGAGAGAGTGGCCTATTCAACAAATGGTGTCTGGAGAACTGGATAGCCATATGTAGAAGAATGAAAGAGGATTACCATCTCACACCTTATACAAAGATCAACTCTAGATGGATCAAAGACCTAAATATAAAAGCCAAGACCATAAAAACCTTAGAAAGCAGTGTAGGGAAACATCTACAGGACCTTGTAATAGGTAATGGATTTATGAATATCTCACCAAAAGCACGAGCAGCAAAAGAACTAATAGATAAATGGGACTTCCTCAAAATTAAAGCCTTCTGCACCTCAAAGGAGTTTGTCAAGAAAGTAAAAAGGGAGCCCACACAGTGGGAGAAAATATTTGGCAATCATATATCTGATAAGAAACTTATAACTTGCATATATAAAGAACTCCTACATCTTGAAAATAAAAAGATAAACAATCCATTTAAAAAATGGGAAAAAGACTTAAACAGACACTTCTCCGAAGAAGAAATACAAATGGCAAGAAAGCACATGAAAAAATGTTCCAAATCTCTAGCTATCAGGGAAATGCAAATCAAAACCACAATGAGATACCATCTTACACCCATAAGATTGGCAGCTATGAAAAAAACAGAAGAATACAAGTGCTGGAGAGGATGTGAAGGAAGGGGAACACTCATACACTGCTGGTGGGAATGCAGAAGGATCCAACCATTCTGGAGAACAGTATGGCGGTTTCTCAAAAAACTAGCCATATATTTGCCATATGACCCAGCAATACCACTGCTGGGAATATACCCAGCAGAACTGAAAACAAGAACACAAACCAATATATGTACACCAATGTTCATAGCAGCATTGTTCACTATTGCCAAAAGTTGGAATCAACCCAAATGCCCATCAACAGACGAGTGGATCAATAAAATGTGGTATATACACACAATGGAATACTACTCGGCTGTAAGAACAAACACACTACAAACACATGTGATAACATGGATGAATCTTGAGAACCTTATGTTGAGTGAAGCAACCCAGACATTGAAGGACAAATACTACATGACCTCAATGATATGAAATAAACAAGCTGCCCTAGATAGCAAGAGACTGAACGATAGGCTTGCAGGAAATCGGAGGGTGGAGGAAGGATATGAGCCGATGTCTGCAGGGGTGGAATTTAAGACGAGATGGTGGTAAGTATGAACACAAAGAAGAGATAAAAGGGGGGCAAGGGGTTGCCTTTGCTTGGGGCTTTGCGGGTTTGAGGGTGGCTGGGGAGGGACGGGTGGGTAACGTTGCCCAAAAGTGGGGGGAGGGAGGGGTAGCATACGAACCAGGAGAGGGTCAGGTGTTGGTGGAGAGTAAAATGCCGAGAAAATCATATCAAAATATAATAAAGAGGGTTACCTGTTTAGAATGCTCGGAGGGGAGGGTCTGATGCAGGACGGGCTCCTGGGGAATGTCTAAATGCTCATTCTGCCAGAGTGGGTGACACCATGGGGTAGAAACCCAAGTAGTGAGAGTGGGGGTGGACCCACATCCTGGGGAGGACTAATGCCATCCAATAGAGGGAACTGTATCCCTCGAGAGAAAGGGTGGCTCCCAGGGCATTGGGGCAGTTGAGCAAGTTAGGCCCTGAACACTATTCCATCTATCTCTGGAAGTGGCTCCTCAGGAAACGGAGGTTGGCTATCACTGAGGGCACCAAGGTGGAAGGGAAAATGGACGTTAAATGTGTGGAACCAAAGTAAATGGGGGGTAAGAGAGGAGTTTCTTGAGAGTACACAAGGATGGATATAAAACATGTAATATTACACCATAACATATAGGAGATGACAGACTGATAATGTAAACCATAATGTAAAACATAGGATAACTAAAAATGTAAAGAACTGTGTATCCTAAAGTATGCACCATAATGTAAACACAGATGTCACCTTGTTAGAAAGCTAATGTCTCAGACTCTGTACATCACTTTAAGTAAATATGATATGAATAGGGCGTAAGAGTATCACTGTGGAAGGGAAAAGGTTTTCTGGTGGATGTGTGGGAGTGCTGTATATTATACATATACATTGCTGTGGTCTAGGACTCCTGTGAAGAAAAGCTGAATAATTAGGGGGGGGGGGAAAAAAAAAAAAAAAAAAAAAAGAAAAAAATAGGATGTGGAATTTTTTCAAGTCAACATTCTTTATCTAAGTTCTTTATCTAACTTTATCCAAGTTCTTTATCTATCCTTTAAACTCATCGCTATATGCCATTCCCTAGTAAGGGACCATGACATTATATTGGGCTTCAAATTTCGGGGAGTTCTGGATCACAGAGTGTTTCAACAATGGCAATGGAGGGATACTGGTATGGGATACCAATGACAGATGATATATGACTGACAGGGAGCTGTACAGAACATATGTCCAGGGTGCATGGTAATGTTTGGATATACTCATAGTGGCAACAATTAAAAAGCACAGTAGGGGGGGTACTGGGTTCCTGGCCAGTGGTGCTCTGTCGTGGTCCCTAGGGGAGCAGCGACAGTCTCCCAGGTACAGTGGTGGGGACCGGGAGGGAGTGAGGGTTCAACAGTGAGCCCCTGATACTAATGACTATGCTTGTGAGCTGATAAACCCAAAATAATAACAAGGCCTAGAGCAACTTTGTGCCTGGGAATTTCCTTCTGTCAGCCTTCATGTTACTCAAATGTGGCCAGTCTCGAAGCCAAACTCAGCATGTAAATGCAATGCCTTCCCCCCAGCGTGGGACATGACACCCGGGGATGAGCCTCCCTGGCAACGAGGGACCACTATCAACTACCAACTGATGATGCAACTGGAAAATGACCTTATACGGAAGGTTCAATGCGGATCAGCAGAATATCCATGTCTACATAAAATACCATGACTTTAAAATGCTGTTTGACCTACAGTAAGGGGGAAATGGAAAGGAGAAATGAGTTTATATGGCTACGAGTTTCTAAAAAAGAGTCTGGAGGCTGGCAGAAGGTTTGCCCTCATGCACAACTGAGCAGAGTCAGAGAGACAGATAAAGCAGATACAACCCCCAGATATTGGTTCCTTTGAGGGCTAAAGAGACCCATGGGAGTTATGGTCATGGCCGATGGGGTTAACTACCAGGGCAGATGGCCCCTCTTTGGAAATGGTGTTTATGTGTGATGAATCTGGACTCAGATGGGATCTCCCTTCATAAGACTTTCATGCTAATGTGCTGGAGGTGCAGTTAATGTTGGGGTTTAAGATATATTTAGGGGATTTGAATCTCTGGACTGACAATGTGATAGCCAGATCCTGAGCCTCAACAGACTCCAGCACCTACAATCTGATTTATTGGACTTACCACACTCAGCTAAGATGGAGGTGAAGAAGGACAACCACCACACCATGGAGCCTAGAGTGATTACAACTGAAAATGGGAGGATTGCATCCAGCATCCAGGTGGAATCTGAGCCTCCTCTTGACATAAAGGTGCAATGGACACAACCAATCCAGTGTCCACATAGAAGAGGTGGCATTGGATTGGGAAAAGTGGACATAATGGACAAAGGGTATGGGGAAAGGCAGGAAGAGATGAGAGGTGGAGGCGTCTTCGGGACATGGAGCTGCCCTGGATGGTGCTTCAGAGGTAATCACCGGACATTGTAAATCCTCACAGGGCCTACATGATGGAATAGAGGAGAGTATGGGCCATGATGTGAACCAATGTATATGAGGTGCAGAGGTGCCCAAAGATGTACTTACCAAATCCAATGGATGTGTCATGATGATGGGAACGAGTGTTGTTGGGGGGGGGGAGAGGGGGGGTGGGGGGGTGGGGTTGAATGGGACCTCACATATATATTTTTAATGTAATATTATTACAAAGTCAATAAAAAATAAAAAAAAAATAAAAAAAAAATAAAAAAAGTAATACTGAAAAAAAAAAAAAAAATAAGAGGTCCCTATATAACTCCCAACCCAACCCCCTCACCCCACTCCTCCCACATCAACTACCTCTTTCATCATCGTGGCACATTCATTGCATTTGGTGAATACATTTTGGAGCACTGCTGCACCACATGGATAGTGGTTTACATCGTAGTTTACAATCTCCCCTAGTCCACCCAGTGGACCATGGTAGGACATACAATGTCCAGCACATCTGTCCCTGCAGTACCACCCAGGACAACTCCAAGTCCTGAAAATGCCCCCACATCATATCTCTTCCTCCCTCTCCCTACCCTCAGCAGCTACCATGGCCACTTTCTCCACATCAATGCTGCAATTTCTTCCATTACTAATCACAATAGTTCCATAGTAGAATATCAGTGCAACCAGG
Organism: Dasypus novemcinctus; assembly: GCF_030445035.2. Lineage (NCBI taxonomy): Eukaryota > Metazoa > Chordata > Mammalia > Cingulata > Dasypodidae > Dasypus > Dasypus novemcinctus. The sequence goes on from NC_080704.1 coordinate 79,537,963, forward strand.
AGAATTGCATTCATCATCCATGTGGAATCTAAGCCCCCTCTCGATATAGAGGTGGAGTAGACATAACCATCCCAGGGTCCACAGGATGGAGGAATAGAGTATGGCCCTTGAGTGGACTTACTAATATCCTCTTATGATCCATTTTATTTCTGTGGGGTTAGTCATAACTTCCTCCTTTTCATTTCTGATTGTATTTATTGGCATCTTTTCTCTTTTTTTCTTTGTTACTCTAGCTAGGGGCTTGTCAATTTTATTGACCTTCTCAAAGAACCAACTTTTGCTTTTGTTGATTTTCTCTATTTCTTTTTGGTTCTCAATATCATTTATTTCAGCTCTAATCTTTATTTTTATTTCCTTCTGCTTACTTTGGGATTGATTTGCTGTTCTTTTTTTAGTTTCTCTAGTTGTTCAGTTAAATCTTTGAGTTTAGCTCTTTCTTCTTTTTTAATATAGGCATTTCGGGCCATAAATTTCCCTCTCAAGCCTGCCTTCACTGTATCCTATAAGATTTGTTGTGTTCTTATTTTCAGTTGCCTTCATATATTTACTGATTTCACTTGCAATTTCTTCTTTGACCCACTGATTATTTAGGAGTGTGTTGTTTAGCTTCCCCACATTTGTGAATTTACTTTTTTCTTGTCTATTATTGCTTTCCAGTTTCATACCATTATGATCCGAGAAGGTGCTTTGCATAATTTCAGTCTTTTTATATTTACTAAGAGCTGCATTGTGCCCTAACATGTGCTCAGTGCTGGAGAAAGATCCATGGGCACTTGAGAAGTATGTATAACTTGATGAGTTTGGATGCAGCATTTTGTATATGTCTGTTAGGTCTAACTCATTTATCATATTTTTCAAGTTCTCTGTTTACTTGTTGATCTTCTGTCTAATTGTTCTGTCTAATTAAGTGAGTGGGGTGTTGAAGTCTCTAATGATTTTTGTAGAGATTTCTATTTCTCCTTCAGGTTTGCCAGAGTTTGTCTCATGTATTTTGGGGCATCTTGGTTAGGTGCATAGATATTTATGACTATTATATCTTCCCGGTGGTTGGTCTCTTTTATTAATATATAATGGCCTTCTGTATCTCTTCTAACTTTTTTTGCATTTAAAGTCTTTTTTTCCAGTATTAGTATAGCTACCCCTGCTCTTTTTTTTTTGGGTTACTATTTGCATGGAGTATCTTTTTCCAACATTTCACTTTCAGCTGTTTTGTATCCCTGGGTCTAAGGTGAGTTTCTTGTAAGCAGCATATGGATCACTCATTTTTTTTAATCCATTCTTTTGATTGGGGAGTTTAATCCATTCACATTCAATGATATTCCTGTAAATGCATTATTTACTTCCACCATTTTATTCTCTGTTTTTCTTATGTTGTACCATATTTTTGTCTGTCTTTTTACTCTTCTGGTTATCCTTTCTTTATTTCCTTCTTCTATACTCTCCTCCAGACCTCTCTCTCCTGTCTTTTTATTTCAGGTTCTAAGGCTTCCTTTAATATTTCCTGAGAAGGTGAATTCTTTTATGCAAACTTTCTTAGTTTCTGTTTGTGAATATTTTATATGCACATCCAGATTTGAAGGACAATTTTGTTGGATAAATAATTCTCACCTGGCAATTTTTCTCTTTCAGTATCCTAATTGTATCATACCACTGCCTTCTCTCCTCCATTTTTTTTATATCTTCCCCCACACCTTGTGGCTTTTTTTTTTTTTTTTTTTTTTTTTTTGCGTGCTGTTTGCTCTCTGTGTCCTGTGACTCCATCTGGTCCTGGACTTTTCTTTGCTGGGAGATTTTTGATGACAGATTCAATATCTTTAAATGTGATTTGTTCGTTAAGCTGTTGTATTTCTTTTAGAGTCATTGTGTTCTTCTGTGTCTGTATTTATTTTATTTTTATTTGTATTTATTTTATTTTCCCTCCCCCCTGCAACTTGTTTGTTGCTCTCTGCTCTCTGTATCCATTTGCTGCGTGCTCTTCTGTGTTTTTGCTTGTCTCCCTTTTTTTTTGCTGTGTCACCTTACTAAGTCAGCTCTCCGCGGCATCTGCATGCCAGGTGGTGCTCCATGGTCCTTGCAGGCCAGGCGGCTCTCTGCAGCTTGCGGGTGAGCCTGCCTTCACAAGAAGGCCCCAGGATGTGAACCCAGGGCCTCCCATATGGCAGACAGGAGCCCAACTGATTGAGCCACAGCTGCCTCCCCTCCTTTGTTTTTGAAGATAAAACTGTGGTGTCTTACTGGATGTCCCTTGCATGTGATGGTTTGCTCCTCCCTTGCTCCTCTGAAATTTTCTCTTTATCTTTGAGGGTTGACAGTCTGAGTAGTATGTGTCTTGGAATAGGTCTATTTGGGTTTATTCTGATTGGAATACAGTGCACTTCTTGGACATGTAAGTTCATTTCTTTTGTGAGAATTGGAAAATTTTCAGCTATTATTTTCTCAAATACTCTTTCTGTCCCTTTTCCCTTCTCTTCTCCTTCTGGAACTCTCATGGCACATATGTTTTTGTGTGTTGTGTTGTCATTCAGCTCTCTGATTCCCTGCTCAATTTTTTCCATTCTTTTTTTTTTTTTTGTCTTCAATTTTAGCTGTTTTGTCTTTGGTATCACTTATTCATTCTTCTGTCATTTCAAGTCTGCTGTTGTATGCCTCTAATTTTTTTTTCAAGATTTATTTTACTTATTTATTTCTCCCCACCCCCTTGTTATTTTTCACTTGCTGTGTCTGTTGGTCTTCCTTGTTTTTTTAAGGAGGCACAGGGAGCTGAACCCAGTACCTCTGTTATGGGAGGGAGGTGCCTAATTGCTTGAGTCACCTCTGCTCCCTGCTTTGCTATGTTACTTATTAGGTTTTTTCCTCCCCACATCTCTTGTTGTGTCATCTTGATACATCAACTTGCCGTGCCTGCCCATTGGACCGGCTCACTGTCTTCTTTAAGAGGCACCAGGATTTAAGCCAGTGACCTCCCATGTAGTAGGTGGGAGCTCAGTTGCCTGAGCCACATCTGCTCCCTCTAATGTGTTTTTGATCACACCTATTGTGCCTTTCATTCCTGTGAGCTCTGTTACTTTTCTGTTCAGGATTTCAAATTCTTCTTTGTGTTTGCTCAATGTCTTATTGATGTCATTTATCTCTTTAGTCATATTGTCTTTCAACTCATTAATTTGATTTTGGAAAATTGTGCATCTCGCTAATTATTTCTCTCAAATCCTGTGTCTCTTCTGGGACTTTGATATATTCCATTTCTTGGGCCATATCTTCCATTTTCTTAGTATGGCTCATAATTTTTTGCTGATGTCTAGGCAGCTGATTAGAATGTAGTTTACTCAAATGCTCAATTTCTTTCTCTTTTGTAGGGATTTAGTGGTAGGAGGCTGTGTGTTCCCACTGCTTTTTGATTCTTGGCTAGACCTGGATTGTTAGGCTTGTCCTTGCTAGTTGCTCAAGACTGGGCTCTGGACCCAGTAACTTGTTGCAGACCCACTTCCTGGGACCTTGGGGAAGGAAACTATAAAGGCTTGCAAAAGCCTCTCGTTTATTTTTAATTTTCTCACATGCACTTCCTTGGTCTGCCAGGGGGTGGCGCTCTTTAGCAGCTCTCAGTTCAATGCCTGGCTAGAGTCTATTTGTTGCAACACAGACCAGATCTGTGTGATAGAACTTCCTGCCTGGAGGCTAAGTGCCTTATAATTGAAACTTTCTCAGTGACAGTTCTCCAGTCTTCTCTGACAGCCCCCTCCCTTTTCCCGGGTCAGAAATATTTCCATTTGCCTCTGAGTCCTCAATAATAAGTCCCTGTTAGTAGAGGTAGAGATTGGGAGGATCATATATCTTTAGCCCCTTGTCTGCTCCCAAGGCAAACAATGGCTCAGCCCCACCAGGCCTGGAAAGGCTCCTAGGACACAACAGACCAAATTTGTGAGTCAAAAGCTGGGTCAGCCTTAGACTGTGTACCTCTCTCTCCCCTTTCCTGGGGTGGTGGATCGCTGGAGCCCCCTTTGTCTGCAACACCTTAGAGACCTAAGAATTCTAAATTGTCTTTAGTGTATGGAAGGGTGCCGACAGTAGCAGCTTCATGTTTCAACTCACAGTTCTGTTGTCGGGATTCCCCTCCTTTGCCCCTTTCTCCTCTGAGAAGTGTCCAGGCTTCTCCTGGAGTCCAAAACCTGAGAAAATCTTTTTCTCAGGCTGTTTCAACCTCTCTTCTAGCTATTTTTCTGGAGGAGAAGAGAGTTCCATGTCTTTCTATTCTACCATCTTCTTGGAAGTCTCCTAGGCAGTTCTAATTCTTGGTCCCTTGGTTCCACATATTAAGTGTTCAGTAATCACCAGCAACTTTTTCTCCAATTTCTTCACTGTGCTTGTCATTGGCTTGATCAGAATCACAGGTACCTGCATTACCATGAGCTCCACCCTACATCTTTTCCCACCTCTTACACTTCCAACATTGTAGGGTCTGCTGGATCATATGAACTGCAGCTTGGACCTGTCGCAGAACCCTTTTCTGCTCTGGACTCCACCAACAACCTTCTGCATTATCCCATTTATGGGCCAGAGCAGTATTCCTAGGTGTGCCATGTGTTGCCTCTAGACCTTACTAGGTCTTACTAGGGAGGTCTGCTTTCTATTTTGTGGTAGGGGATGCAAAGTGCAACAATTTTGTCTTTTGCTTTGGAGGGAGAGCTTGGCATACCCCTAACCACTGAACCCCTAAATACTTCACTGTAGTGGCAGATCTCTGAAGTTTCATAGACTTTATCTGTCACCATCTGGATTCTATTTGCTTTACCAAGACTTCCCACATACTAACTACCCTTTGGTCTGATCATCAAAATGCCATCCACGTGTTATTCTGCAGGATGACAAGTCCAGATCTCTAGTTGTGACAGAGGCCATGGAAATTAGCATAGCCCTGAGACAAAAATGTAAACAAATATCGTTGCTATCCTATGTAATTGTGAACTCTTTTCTTTCTGATCCTCTTTTCTCATCTGAAGGGAAATGAATGCATTTACAAAATCAGTGGCCACATACCTCATGTCCAAGGTTTAATTAATCTGCTCTGGCAACAATACTATGCCCTTCATACCAGGTCTGATTGAGCTTGTGCAAGTCTACAATCATTCAGCAGGATGCATCCAGTTTCTGCAGGGGCCAGTCTGACAAATTAAAAGGGCCACTGACCCTGCCTCCTTTAGGTTTTTATTGTGGCACTAATCTCTGCCATCCCTCCCCAGACTCCACAGTTCTGATGCTGCTTTCTTCTTCCACAAACCAGTTTCATGTGTGCTCATCACTGACTTCAATGTCTAAGAGAATTTTGATGTTCATTCCAACCCCAGCCTTTTCTCAGCAGTCAAGTTTCAAGACCTTCCTCCACGTGGGAGGGTCACATAACTCAGTGAAAGCAGGGTTCTACCAGACAATGGAGAAGCCCGAGAGCTATGGGGAGAACAGAGATCTCACAGTGACACCCATTAGACCGCCTTCATCAGCTGTTCACATACATTTAATTTGTAGCACTTTGCTTGTGACATTCCTTTTCTACCAACAATTTCTCCTAGTTGTTCCATCTTTCTAATAAACTCTGTGATCTGATACAGAACCTTTACATTCATGGCTAGCATTCTTAAAGATTAATTAGATCCATAAGAAATAGGAAATAAAAAGCTATTTGTGAGTAACCAATTCCCTGCAAGTTTGCTAATATTATCTGTTCGAAGTAAAATTTCCCTGCCAGGACTTGTGAAGAGAGCCCACCTCATTCATTCTCCTGGTTTTCCTACTCTTCGAGCATTCTTAGCTGTGGGGCAAATTTTTTCCTTCTATTTGCAAGGGCAAAGATTGAGTGTGCAATTTTGCTGAAGAAAGACAGAGAGAAGGTCACAAAGGCAAAAAAAATCAACTGCTCTTGGGGAAGGGTTGGGAGAAAAGCTAATGAATAAAAGCTGTGGTGCAACTCTCTTTCAGGAAGAGGTGTGAGGGATGGGGTGGATTTACCAGAAGCTTTGGCAGTCTGCTTTGAAGTCTGCTTGGCAGGAAAAGTATAGCCACTCAGGGAAGAAGCTTTCATGACATCCTCTGTAAAGCTGATGTGTTAGAAAATAGCCTATGATCAAGGAGGAGTCCCTTCCCTACCTCTTTTCTTGAAATTTTTGGGAAACCAGGTTGGACCCAGTGCTCTGGTTTTTAAGGGTGATCCTGAAGTAACTTGCAGTTTCCTGGTAGGAAGAGAGAGCTCAGAAGACAGTCTTCTCCTCCATGGACCTGGCAATCATTTTTTCCTGTCCTATCTAGACCTTCTGTTTTGGTGGGCCAGGCACATGTGCAGGCTCAGGCTACAGGTGGGTCAGGCTACAGGAACACAATCTTAGGGAGGAGGGCAAAGGGAGAATCAAAAGGGGGCTCATTCCTTTACCTCACAGCTTCCTTTTCCAAAGGAATCAGGATTTGCCCAGCAGCAATACTTCAAACACCACAAAAAAGCTATGGAAATGGATATACATGCAAATGGTGCACATATCACTTCTGTCACCTGCTACAAATGGAGTACAGCTGGGGAGAGAGTTGTGTTTCCCTAGATTTCCTGCTAGGAGTATATAGTTTTGTTTCCTATATTTAGGTATTTGATCTGTTTTCAGTTAATTTTTGTATGTGGTGCAGTAAGGATCCACCTTCACTCTTTTGCAAATGGATATACAGTTTCCCCAGCACCATTTGTTGAAGAGATTATTCTTTTCCCATTGAGTGGAGTTGGCACTCTTGTCAAACATCAATTGAACATATGTGACGGTTAGGCTAATGTGTCAACTCGGCCAGCCAGGTAATTGTGCCCAACTGTTTGGTCAAGCAAGCACTGGGAGAACTGTAATACAAGGGCATTTATGGACTTTAGTCACCACTGAATTTACTGCATAGATAGCTGATTACAGTTAATCAATCAGGGAGATTGCCATCAGCCATGAGTGACCCTTTATCCAATCAGTTGAATGACTTAAAAGTGGAAGTGGGGAAGCGGACTTGGCCCAGTGGTTAGGGTGTCTGATTACCACATGGGAGGTCCGCGGTTCAAACCCTGGGCCTCCTTGACCCATGTGGAGCTGGCCAACGCACAGTGCTGATGCGCACAAGGAGTACCGTGCCACGCAGGGGTGTCCCCGCATAGGGGAGCCCCAAGCACAAGGAGTGTGCCCTGTAAGGAGAGCCACCCAATGCAAAAGAAAGTGCAGCCTGCCCAAGAATGGTGCCGCACACATGGAGAGCTGACATAACAAGAAGAAACACAGATTCCCATGGCACTGATAACAACAGAAGCAAACAAAGAAGATGCAGCAAATAGACACAGAGAACATACAACCAGGGTCGGGGGGAAGGGGAGATAAATAAATAAATAAATAAATCTTAAAAAAAAAAAGTGGAAGTGATTGCAGCATTCAGGGAGAATTTCCCAACTTGTCTTTGGACAGCCAATGTCTCCCAGAAACTCATCAAGGACCTTCATTGGACTTTCACTGGAGCCCTTGGTTGCAGCCTACCTGTGGAACCTGGACTTGTGCATCCCCATGGTCACATGAGAGACTGATAAAATCTCTTACTGTTGACATATATCTTGTGTTGATTCTGTTTCTCTAGAGAACCCTGATTAATACACCATAGATGTGATGGTTTATTTCTGAACTCTCAACTTGATTCCATTAGTCTAAATGTCTGTCCTTGTGCTAGTACCATGTTGTTTGATTATTGCTTTGTAGTAAGTTTAAAATTGGAATGTGTGTTTTGAGGGCTAAAGAGACCCACGGGTTCTATGTTCATGGCAGATGGGGTTCACTGCCATGTCAGTTGGCCCTTCTTTGGAGCCGGTGTTTCTGCGTGATGGAACTGGACTCAGATGGGATCTCTTTTCACAAGACTTTCATGCTACTTTACTGGAATTGTAGTTGGTGTTGGGGTTTAAGACATATTTAGGGGATTTGAATCTCTGGACTAACAATATGATAGCCACGCCCTGAACCTCAACAGACTTCAACTCCTACACTCTGATTTATTGGACTTACCCCACTCAGCTAACATGGAGTTGAAGAATGTCAACCACCACACCATGGAGCCTAGAGTGCCTACAACTGAAAGCAGGAGGATTGCATCCAGTATCCATGTGGAATCTAAGCCCCCTCTTGACATAGGTGTGCAATGGACACAACCAATCTAATGTCCACAGAGAAAATGTGGCATTGGTGTGGGAAGGGTGGCCATGGTGGCTGCTGGGTGCGGGGAATGGGAGGAAGAGATGAGACCTGGAGGCGTTTTTGGGACTTGGAGTTGTCCTGGGTGGTGCTTCACGGACAATTACGGGACACTGTAGATCCTCCCATGGCCCACTGGATGGAATGTGGGAGAGTGTGGGCTATGATGTGGACCATTAACTATGAGGTGCAGCAATGCCCAGAGATGTACTTACCAAATGCAATGGATGTGTCATGATGATGGGATAGAGTGTTGCTGTGGGGGGAGTGGGGGGTGGGGGTGGTGGGACTTCATATTTTTTGAATGTAATACTTTTTAAAAAATGAATTAAAAAAATTGGAATGTGTGACTCCTCCAACTTCAATCTTTGTTTTCAAGATAATTTTTGGCTATTTGATACCCCTTACTCTTCTATATAAATTTAACTATTGGTTTCCTTTTACTTTTCTGCAAAGAAGGCTACTGGAATTTTTAAAAAATAATTGTCTTTATTTGATTTTTTAATGTTACATTCAAGAAATATGAGATCCCCATATACTCCCCACCCCCCCTCACCCCACTCCTCTCCCCATAACAACAACCTCCTCCATCATCATGAGACATTCATTGTACTTGGTGAATACATCTCTGAACATCGCTGTACCTCATGGTCAATGGTCCACACCATAGCCCACACTCTCCCACAGTCCACCCAGTGGGCCATGGGAGGACATACAATGTCCAGTAACTGTCCCTGAAGCACCACCCAGAACAACTCCAACCCCCGCAAAATCCCCCACATCACATCTCTTCCTCCCACTCCCTACCCCCAGCAGCCACCATGGCTACTTTCTCCACACCAATGCCACATTTTCTTTGATTACTAATCACAACAGTTCATGAATAGAATACCAGTAAGTTTTTTTTAATTGGCATTGTGTTGGACCTGTAAATTGCTTTGGGTGGTATTAACATCTTAAAAATATTAAGTCTTCTAATCCATGAACCCAGAATGTCCCTCCATTTATTTAGGCCTTCTTTGATTTATTTTAGCAATGTTTTGCAAACAAATAATTTTAGCAATGTTTTCTTGATTTCCTCTTCAGATTGCTCTTTACTTTTGTAAAGAATTGCAACTGGGAAGCGGACTTGGCCCAGTGGTTAGGGCATCTGTCTACCACATGGGAGGTCTGAGGTTCAAACCCCGAGCCTCCTTGACCCATGTGGAGCTGGCCCACGCACAGTGCTGATGTGCGCAAGGAGTGCTGTGCCACGAAGGGGTGCCCCCAGTGTAGGGAAGCCTCACGTGCAAGGATTGCACCCCATAAGAAGAGCCACTCAGCGTGAAAGAAAGTGCAGCCTGCCCAGGAATGGTGCCACACACATGGAGAGCTGACACAACAAGATGACGCAACAAAAAGAAACATGGATTTCCATGCTGCTGACAACCACAGAAGCAGACAAAGAAGAACATGCAGCAGATAGACACAGAGAACAGACAACTGGTGGGGGAGGGGGGGAGAAATGAATAAATAAATAAAATCTTTTAAAAAAGAGAATTGCAATTGATTTTTGGTGTCGATATTGAACCCTGCAACTTATATTAATTCAGCTATTAGTTCTGGTAGTTTTCTTGTGAATTCTTTGGCATTTACTTATAAAGGATTATGTCATCTGTAAAGAGATATAATTTAAAATTTTCTTTTCCAATTTTCATTTTTCTCTTGCCTAATGTATCTGTCTAGAACTTCTAGTACAATGTTGAATCAGAATGGTGACAATGGACAACCTTGTCTTGTTCCTGATCTTAGGGTCAGTTTTTAGCCTTTCACCATTGAGTTAGCTGTGGGTTTTTCGTATATGTGTCTTATCATGTTGAGGAAGTTCCCTTCTATTCCTATTTTAATGATTGTTTTAACATGAATGAGTGTTGGATTTTGTCAAATGCCTTTTTGGTGTCAGTTGAGGTGATTATGTGGTGTTTTCTTCTTTCTGTTTACGAGATATATTATAGTGAATGATTTTCTTATGTTAAGCCACATATGCATTACTAGGATCAATCCCACTTGGTCTTGGTGTATAATATTTTAATTATGCTATTGGATTCAATTGCTGGTATTTTGTTGAGGAGTTTTGCATCTATATTCATAAGGGAAATTGGTCTGTAATTTTCTTGTGATTCTTTGGTAGCAAGGTAATGCTGGTCTCACAGAATGAGTTAGGAAGATTTCCCTCATCTTTAATATTTTGGAAGAGTTTGAGAAGTATTCATGTTATTTCTTCTTTGATTGTTTGCTAGAATTCACCAGTGAAGCCTACTGGTCTTGGACTTTATTTTGTTGGAAGTTGTTTTGTTTGTTTGTTTGCTTTAAAATATGGTCTGCTTCATGAATTTATGTATTATTCTTGTGCAGGGGTCATGCTAATCTTCTCTGTTCCAAACTTAGTATATGTGTCACCAAAGCAAACATTGTTTTAAGGTTTTTGATTACTGCATTAGTTTACTATAGTGCTGCTCTTGCAAAATACCAGAAATGGATTGGATTTTATAATGGTAATTTTATTTAGGGTAAAAGCTTACAGTTCTGAGGCTGTGAAATAGCCAAATCAAAGCATCAGCAGAAATGCTTTCTCACCAAAGTCTGCAAATGGTGCTCCTGGCATCTTGCCACATGGCAAAGCAAGTTGGCTGCCAATCTTTGCCGAGGTCCCTGCCTTCCCCTCCAGGCTCACCATCTCCTGGAGCCCAACTGTGGACTACCAGGCATTGGGTTTGTCTCTTTTGGCCTCCTCTCAGTCTCAGTTGCTCTGCTTTTTTCTTGAGTTCAGGTGTGGGCTATCAGGAATATGGCTTTGCTCTTCAGCCTTGATCAGCCTCTTGGGGACTTCATGTTTCAGCTTTAGCTGCTGGAGATCCTCTCTCTTACATGGCTGGGTAAAAAGATGGCAACTTCCTTTCCCTGTGTTTCCTTGCTCTCTGTGTTCTCAGTTTATATCAGACCCAACCAGAGGGTGGAGACCCAATCCAAAGCTCTGAATCGACCTTATCAAGTAATCTAATCAAAAGCCCCTTAAATGAATTTAATGCAATCAAAGGGCCCCAAACCCAAAGGAATGGATTAGTTTAAGACTTTTTTCTGAGATTCACACAATTCAAACTCTCACAATTACTAATTCAATCTGTTTATTGTTATAGGTCTGCTAAAATTTTTTTCTTTTGAGTCATTTTGGGTAATTTGTATGTTTCTAGGAATTTGTCCATTTCATCTAGATTATCTAATTTTCTGGCATACAATTGTTCATAAGTAGCCTCTTATAATCCTTTTAATTTCTGTAAGATTAGTAGTATTTATTTTAGTTACTTGTATCCTCTTTCTTTTTCCTTTGTCAGTCTAGCTAAAGGTTTGTCAATTTTTTGGTCTTTCCAAAGACCTAACTTTTGGTTTTGTTGATTCTCTCAATTGTTTTTCTTCTCTCCATTTATCTCCACTTTAATCCTTATTTCATTCATTCTACTAACTTTAGGCTTAATTTTCTCTTCTTTGCTAGTTCCTCAAGATGTGAAGTTAGGTTATTGATTTGAGACTTTTCTTCTTTTTAAACATAGGTATCTACAACTATACATTTCCCTCTAAGCACTGCCTTTGCTGCATTCCATTAATTTTCATATGCTGTGTTTTCATTTTCATTTGTCTCTAACAATTTCCTAATTTTCCTTGTGATCTCTTCTTTAACCTACTGTTTCAGACTACTTAGGTTGGGTTTTAAATCTGGCTCTGGGTGGAGTGCAGATGTGACAAAATGGAAACCAAGCCTAAAGCATAAAAAAAGATGGTTTGTTACCCACAGGTCCCAGAGAGAGAGGGGTGCCATGAAGGGTTGATTGGCAGCATGATTGGTTCAGGTGGATCAACTAGCAGGTGTGAAGCACACAAGCAGAGCAAGAGGGACCTGTGAGCTTTATTGTGTTCCAGAGGTGGAGGTTACTAGATTTTCTGTGGGAATCAAGGATTGGTTAGTTGAAAGCAAATGTGTATGAAAAGGTGGAAGGACTAGGGGTCCAAAGGTGGTGTGGCTGGTTAGCTTATCATTTGGGACAAGTTGTGTGTTTTGGGTGAGGTGTGTGAGATGCAGGTTTGAGTTTTGGGGGAGTTTATGTCCCAGGGCTGGAAATCTGCTTATTAAGTAGGCCAAAGGTCAGTGCTGAGGCAAGTGGCTTAGCCAGTGTAAGATGGATGCTGAGGCAGCACACAACAAATTTTGATAGTTATGAAACACACTGGTTGTTAAAGAATGTATTCTTTCTTCTTCACATATCCATGAATTTTCCAGTGTTTCTTCTGTTATTGATTTACAGCTTCATTCCATTGTGGCAGGAGACGATGCTTTGCATGTTTTCAAATTTTTTAAATGTATTGAGACTTGTTTTGTGATCTAACATGGCCTATCTTGGAGAATGATCCATGTGTACTTGAGAAAAATGTGTATTCTGCACTTGTTGGGTGGAGTATTTTATATATGTCTGTTAGGTCTAGCTGTTCATGGTATTGTTCAAGTCCTCTATTTCCCAACTAATCTTCTGTCTAGTTGTTGTATCTATTATTGGAAATGGGGTATTGAAGTCTTCAAGTATTGCTATTGAATTTTCTATTTCTTCAATTCTGTCAATTTTTGCTTCATGATTTTGGGGGTTCTGTTGTTGAATGGACATACATTTATAATTTTTATAACTTCTTGATGGATTATAAAATATCCTTCTATGACTCTGTAACAATTTTTGTTTTAAAGTCTATTTTGTCTGGCATTCGTTTTCAGGGATTGCCTCATGTACCCCACAAAATACATTTGCAAGTCTTAATCTACATTCCTGTGGGTGTGAATCCATTTCTAAATAGTATCTTTAAATATATTAAGGTGAGTCGGGTGTGTATTCATTTGTGAATAGGATCTTTGAAGATCCTATTTAGTTGTGGCTAAATTGAATCAGTGTAGGTCTTAATTTGTATGATTGGTGGCCTTATAGAGGTAAGATTTGGATGCAGTAAGTTAGGAGAAACAAGAAACCAGATGAAGGCAGAAGTCAGCAGAAATCAGAAAAGCAGACAAAGAGAGTGAGAGATCACCATATAATGGAGGATTTCTGGAAAGTTATTACCAGAGAATGACAGACTTTGGAGAAAGCAAGCCCTGCTAATACATCTGTGTTGTATTTCTAGCCTTCAAAACAGTGAGACATTAAATTTTTGGTTTTTAGGTCAACCCATTGTGTGGATTTTGTCATAGCAGCCCTGGAAAACTAAGACATTAGTATAGCTACCCCAGCTCTCTTTTGGGTACCATTTGTACAGAATGTTTCCCCCATCCCTTCCACTTTTAAGATATTTGCATTGGTTTCCCTAGAGAACCCTGACTAATACAGTTACCATTGGATTAGCATTTAACACCCTAAATCTCTAACAATCTAGTTTGAATTGAACCTAACTTAACTTTGATAGCATATACCTTCTCTGTTCCTAAACTCCTCCTCCCACTTTTTGTTGTTCTTATTACAAATTACATTTATATTTTGCCTGCTGTGGTGGTCTGAAACTATGTACACCAGAAAATCATGTTCTTAAAGCTAATTCATTTCTGTGGGTGCAAAACTATTATAAGTAGGACCTTTTGATTAGGTTGCTTCAGTTAGGGAGTAGCCCAGGGTGGGTCTTGATTGTCTTACTCGAGTTCTTTATAGGATAATGAAATTCAGACACAGAGAGAAAGTCATGGAAGCAAGAAGCCAAAGGCAATGAAATCCAGAAGAAAAGGGAAAGACCAGTAGATACCACCATTTGCTTTGCCTTGTGGCAGAGGATTCAAGGATTGCCAGCAGCCATTCTTCAGGAGGAAAGCATCATCTTTTATTTTTTATTTTTAGGTACTGGGGGTGGGGATTAAACCTGGGACCTTATGTGTGGGAAGTGGGCCCTCAACTACTGAGTGACACTGGCTTTCCTGCATTGGATTTTTCATTTGTTTTTGCTTGTTGTTTGTCTTTGTTTTTTCAGAAGGCACTGGGAACCAAACCCAGGACCTCCCATGTGGGAAGCAGGTGCTCAATTGCTTGAGCCACATCCACTCCCAGAAAGCATCTTGATGATACCTTGATTTGGACATTTTCCAAAACTCTAACAGAAAGTGAATAAATTCCCATTGTTCTTTTTTTTAAACCCATTTTATGGTATCTGCTTTCAGCAGCATAGAAAACTAAAACCCCTGCCCATTAACATAGAATTATGATTATTTTAGGTATTTATGGTTTTAGAATCATAATTTTAAATACAAGAAATAGAAGTATAGTTATAATCTGAGAATACAATAATAATGTCATTTATATTTACCTACGTAGTTACCTTTACCATGGATCCTTATTTCTTCATATGGATTCAAGTTACTGTCTAGTATCTTCTCTTTTCATCCTGTAGGACTCCCTTCAACATTCCTTGTATGGAAGATCTAGTGGTAATGATCTCCCTTAGGTTTTTTGCCCTAAATTTTGTATTTTGAAATAATTTCAAACTTCCAGGAAAGTTGCAACCTCAACTTTTGTTTACCTGGGAATTCTCTCTCATTTTTGAAGGGCAGTTTTTCCTGATATAGAATTCTTGGTTAACTTTTTTTCCTTTCAGCACTTTAAATATGTCACCCACTGTTTTCTGGCTTCCTTGGTTTCTCACGAGAAATCAGTATTCAATGTTATTGGGGGTCCCTTGTTTGTGAAGATTTGCTTCTTTCTTGTTTCTTTTAGGATTCTGTCTTTGTCTTTGACCTTCAACAGTTCAACTATAATATGTCTCAGCATCTACATTTATCCTACTTGAAGGTTTTTTGAGTTTCTTAGATGTATATATACATCTTTTGACAAATTTGAAAAGTTTTTCATCAATTATTTCTTCAAATATTTTTCTTCCCCTTTCTATTTCTCATCTCTTTCTGGCACTCCCATAATGCATATATTAGTATACTTCATGATCTCCCATTGGTCCTTTAGGCTCTGCTTCCTTTTTTTATTCATTCTTTTTCTTTCAGCTCCTCAGACTGAATAATTTTAATTATCCTAGCTTCATGTTTGCCGATCCTTTCTTCTGGCTGTTCAAATATTCTGCTGAATCCCTCTAGTGAGATTTTAATTTCATTTATTGTACTTTTCATCTTCAGAAAATTTTTGGTTCCTTTTAAATTTTATAATCCCTCCTTTTCTTCATGTATCATTTTCATAATTTCTTTTAGTTTATTAGCATGTTTTCCTTTAGTGTGTTGAACTTATGTAGGAGAGTTGACTAAATGTTTTTGATCAGTAATTCCAATGCTTGGGATTCCTCAAGATTAGTTTCTGTGACTTAATTTTATTTCTTTGAATGGGCTATCTCTTCCTGTTTTTTTTTTCTATGCCATGTGAATTTCGTTGAATTCTGAATATTTGAATATTTTGATGTGTTAACTCTGAAAGCAGATTGTTCCTCTTCTCCAGGATTTGGTGGGTTCCTTTTTTATTGCTAAGGACTGTCTTCAACCTATTCTTTGTGTTGAAATTCTCATTCAATGTTTAAGCCAGATTACACAGAACCTGTAGGTCAGTGTGCAGTGAACATTTAGGTTCTTCAGGTCTTTCTGAGCACGTGTCTTGCCCTAAGCATGTGCAGAGCCTTTAAAAAATTCCCCACTATGCATGAATGTTCCTGGGTGTTCTATAGTCCCCTCCAAGAAAGAAAGACTTCTTCCCTGTCTTATCCTTCTGAGCTATAGATGGCGTATTTTATGTTTCAACTTCAAAATTTCACCCTACATGGCTGTGGTTTGCTTGGTTCTGTGCTACTTCTCCATACCAATCTCTGTCCCAAGGGAATTCTGGGTTAAGCAACACAAATGAGTGCCTTGAGTCATTCTTTCAGGGAGTCAGTGGGCCAGGGAAGACATACAAACATACCAAATCTGTGCATTAAGTGTGCTAATAACCAGACACCAGGGACCCACACTAGGGATGTGAACTACAACACTGGGAGAGTGAGCTCTCATCAGCCCCACAGACTGTTAAAAGAAGCTGGGGGGTGTTTTTGATGGGGGACACATGGTTGAGAGGGAGTTCTCCAGGGCATGTATATGGAGTATATAAAAGTGTTCAGATATTCTTTGGGTATTTTCATAGTAGTTACAGTTACCAATGACAACTGAGGGAGTGCTGAGTTCCTAGCCAGGGGAGCTCTGTGACATTCCCCAATGGAATAGCAACAATCCCCCTAGTGCAAAGACAAAGACCAGTGAATAAGGATGGTCCAATGATGGGCCCTTGATACTGATGACTATGCTTATGAGCCTGTGTACCTGAAATTTGAACTAGGCCTAGAGCTGCAGGGTGCCTAAGAGTTACCTCCTGAAAGCCTCCATGTTGCTCAAATTTGGCCAAATTTGACTCTCTAAGCCAAACTCAACATGTAAATGCATTACCTTCCCCCCAGCTTGTGTCATGAATCTCGGAGATGAGCCTCCCTGGAACCAAGGGATTACTACCAATCACTAACTGGTGATTCAACTAGAAAAAAACCTTGAATAAAAGAGGGAAATGATAAAGATAAATGAGTTTATATGTCTAAGAGTCTTCAAAAAAGAGTTGGGAGGTCATTAGAGGAGTCATGCTTATGCACGCCTCAGCAGGATCCCAGAGACAGCCCAAGTAGATGCAGCCCCAGCTACTGGTGCTCCTGAGGGCTACAGAGGCACACAGGTTCTACAGTCATGGCAGATGGCTCTGGAGTTCAGTGCCTTGTCAGTGGGTCTTACTTTGGAATTTGTGTTCCTGAGTGTAATGGAGTTGGATTCAAATATGACCTTTCTACATATGCCTCTTCTGTCACTTTTACTGAACCTGTGGTTGACACTGGGATTGGTATACTCAGGAGACTTGAATCTCTGGACTGGCTATGTGCCAGCTGGGCCCTGAACCTCAGCAGAGTTGCAACTCCCACTCTCCGGTTCTTTGGACTTACCCAAGTCAGCTAACAAGGAGGTGAAGACAGTCAACCACCACACCAGGGAACTGAGAATGCCCACAATTGCAAGCAGGAGAGTCACATCCACCATCCATGTGGGATCTAAGCTTCATTTTGATATAGAGGTAGAGTGGACATCACCATCCCAGGGTCCACAGAATGAAGGAATAAAATATGAATAAGAGTGAACTTACTGGTATTCTATAGAACTGTTGTGTCTAGTAATGGAAGAAATGGTAGCATTGATGTGGAGACAGTGGCCACAGTAGTTGCTGAGGGCAGGGAGAGGGAAGAAGAGATGTGACGTGGGGGCATTTTGGGGACTTGGAGTTGTCCTAAATGATATTGCAGGGACCAATGCTGGACATTAAATATCCTGCCATAGCCCACTGAAAGTACAGAGGGAGAGTGTAAACTACAATGTAAACTATAATCCATGTGGTGTAGCAGTGCTCCAAAATGTATTCACCAAATGCAATGAAATTGCCACAATGATGAAAGAAGTTGTTAATGTGGGAGGAGTGGGAGTGGGGTGGGATGTGGAGTGTATGGGAACCTCTTATATTTTTTAATGTAACATTTTTTGTGATCTATGTATCTTCAAAAAAAAAAACCAATAAAAACCAATTAAAAAAAAGAAGAAGAAGCCAGGGGAAGGACTGGGACCAAGGCAAGTGAAAGCATTCCACAGCTTTTCTACCAATTATAGGTTTTATTTTTCCTGATTTAGTGTTCACTTGGTTAATGTCTATCTTTGAGTGTTTTACAGAATTCTATGAATGTTGGTTCTGACGGTTATTGCTTATTTTTTTGATGTTTCTCTCTGTGTGGGGGCATTTGCTAAGAGTTTCTTTTTTTATTCTTCTGAAAAATGGAAGCAACATATTTAAGAGATGAAGGACAATTTACAGTTTCTATTTATTCTTCATTGAATTTTGGTAAATTGTGCACCTTAAGAATTCTGTCTACTTAATCTCCATTGTTGGCTATACTTGTATAATGCTGTCTACAATATTCCTGGCTTATCATTTTAAGATTTATAAGGTCTATATTTATGTCCCATTTTTCATTCCTTATATTAGAATATGTTCTCTCTTTTTTATAATAAACCTAGCTACTATTTATCAATTATATTAATAAGCTTATTTTATTTTCATTATTTCCATTTTCCCTTATTTTTCTATTCCTTGATTTCTGTTCTTTCCTTTGTAATTTCCTTCCTTGTTCTTATTTTTCTATTTTCTTAATGTACAAGCTGAGACCACTGATTTTATGTTTCTTCCTCCCTAATATAAATGTCTAAGACTCCAAATTTTTCTTTAAGCATTGTTTTATCTGCATTCCACAAATTTGGACACATTGTGTTTGATTTCCCTTCAGTTCAAAATATTTCCAATTTTCAGTGTGGTATCTTCTTTGACCTTTTGACTATATAGAGGTATATTATTCATTTTGAAAATATTTGATGTTTTCTTAGTTATGGTATTATTGTTGAATTCAAATTTTATTGCTAGGAGTTTCTTATTCCATCATCTTGCTGACGTAACTCTTTATGTTTTTTAAATTTAAATTTTTTTCTATTCCCCATATTACGTCTATTTTCTCTGGATTCTTCTTTTCTTTTTATTTGTTTAGATCTCTCTCATTTTGGAGGCCTTACTTGAGTATCAAGGGATCCCTGCCTTTTCACTAATATTCACTTTTGAGGCATAAAATGCTGACCGAATGCTACATTTCTATAAACCAAGTTTGGATACATACTCTTCTATCACTGCCTAGTGATTTTACATTGGGAGTCCTATTCTTTCTTTTTTTTAAAAAAACTATTTTATTGGAAGAAGTAATACAGAGATGATCACCAAACTTAAATGAATGGCTCAGTGAACGATCATAAAAAGGCACCTTTGTAATTTCCATATGGGTCGGAAAACAAAACACTACCAGCTTCCTTTTTATCCCCTCTCAATCAGTTTACCTTCCCCTTCCTCTAAAGTAACAACCATCCTAACTTCTATGGTAATCACTTCTTTGTTTTTCTTTATAGACTCCAACTGTTGTAAGGAGCACTTTTTAAACATTATAGTAAGGTTTTACTTCTTATTTTGAATTATATAAAAATGGGATATGTGATTTGGGATCTAGTCGTGTCGTAGACAGAATAATAATGCTTTAAATGTGTCCACTTTATATTTCTGGGAAACTGTGACTATGTTAGGTTACACGGAAAAGGGGAATTAAGGTTGCAGATGGAATTAAGGTTGTTAATCAACTATCCTTAAAATAGGAAGATTATCCTGGATTAACAGGGTAGGTTCAATGAAGTTATAAGGGTCCTTAAAAGTGGAAAAGGGAAGCAGAAGAGGAAGAACCAGAGAGATGACAGTCTGAGAAGGACTTACCCCAGTGTTGCTGGCTTTGGAGTTAGAAGAAGAGGATCCTAAGCCAAGGAATGCGGGTAGCCTCTAGATGTTGAAAAAGACAAAGGAATGGATTCTCACTTTCAGTTTCCAGAAGAAACACAGCTGTGCTGACATCTTGATTTTAGTTCAGTGAGACCCATTTTGGACTTTTGACTTGCGGAACTGTAAGATAATAAATTTGTCTTGTTTAAGTCAATTAGTTTATGGCAAATTGTTATGACAGCAGTAGGAAACTAATACAGATTGCTTATGTTTATGAGATTTGCTAATGCTGTTGAGGATAGCTTTTATTCATTTTCATTGCTCTAGAGCAGGTGTAAGCAAACTATGCAAACTATACCCAGTATCTGTTTTTATAAGGTCCGTGAAGTAACAATGTTTGTTTTTTTTTTGTATCCCACCCCCCTTGTGGCTTTTTGCTTGCTGTCTGCTCTCTGTGTCCATTTGCTGCATGTTACTCTGGGTTTTTTTGCTTGTTTCCCCTTTTTTGTTGTTGTTGCATCATCTTGCTGAGTTGGCTCTCTGTGGTGCTTGCAGGCCTGGTGGCACTTGTGGCACCCAGGCCGGGGGCTCTCTGCAGTGTGCAGCGAACCTGCCTTCACAAGGAGGCACTGGGACGTGAACCTAGGGCCTCCCATATGGTAGATGGGAGCCCAACTGATTGAGCCACAGCTGCTTCCCTTAACAATGCTTTTTAAATTTTTGAATGTGTGTGGAAAAATCACAAAAAGAATGACATTTTGTGAAATAAAAATTTTAGTGCCTAGAAAGTTGTATTGGAATGCAGCCACACTCATTTGTCTCTGGATACTTTCATGATGTAAGGGCAGATTTAAATAGTTGCCACAGAGACCATGCGGCCTGCAAATTCTAAAATATTTACTACCTGGTCCTCTATAGCAGTGCTGTCTAAACTTTTTGCAATGATGGAAGTGTTATGTATCTTCACTGTCCAATACAGTAGCCAGTAGCCACATGAGACTACTGAGTACTTGAAATGTAGCTAATGTTACTGAGGAACTGAAATTTTATTTTATTTGAATTAATTAAGTTTTAAATCTAAGGAGCCACATGTGTCTAGTCTAGTGGCTACTGTATTGAACAACTCAGCACGAAAGTATTTCATTGTATAAATATACAATAATTTATTTACCCATTTTGCTATTGATGGATATTTGAGCTGTTTCCAGGTTGTAACTATTATGAATAAGGCCATTAGAACAATTCTTGCACATGTCTCTTGTTGCACATATCTGTGACTTTCTGTATGTGCCACTTTCTGAATATTCTGTGAGCAGTGTGTGACTATGCCACTAGTTCCACATCCTTATCAACTAGGCAATCTTTTACATTTTAACCATACTGGTGGACATGTAGAATATCTCATCAGTTTACTTTTGCATTTTTCTGGTTACTAATGAGGTTAAGGACTTTTTCGTGTATTTATTGTTTCAATGTAAAGACAACAACACTTCAACTCCATGCATCTCATCTCTTGACTTACATGCTGTTTTAATTTTTGCCATATATTTAAATTCAACAATACATTATTATTGTTGTTATTATTATCTGCATTGAAAAAATTTCTCTCCTCCCCACCCTGTACTTGTTTCTTCCCCTCATTTACTGTTTTCATTCTCCTTCCTTCCTATATCTCTGAGTTCCCCATCTGGTATCACTTTCCTTATACATAAAAAGCACCCTTTAGTATTTCCTTTAGTGCTTGTCTAAAGCACTGGTGTTGAAACCTCTAAGTTTTTGCTTGTCAGTAAATAAATACTGCCATTTCACCTTAATTCTTCAAGAATACTTTTGCTGGGTATGAAGTTTTAAGTTTTCAGTTATTGTCTTTCAGCACTTTAAAGATATCCCACTGTCTTCTACTTCTATGGTTTCTATTCAAAATTAACTAGGTGGAGTGGGCATTGCCATCCCATGGTTCTCAGGATGGAGGAATAAAATATGGACTGGACAGGAGGCCCTACTTGGAATTTGTGCTCCTGACTGTGATGGAGTCAGACTCAGATGTGACTTTTCTATACATGCCTCTTCTGCCACTTTTACTGAACCTGTGGTTGGCACTGGAGTTGGTGTATATTCAGGAGGCTTGAATCTCTGGACTGGCCCTGTGCCAGTTGGACCATGAGCCTCAGGAGAGTTGCAATTCCTACTCTCCGATTCGTTGGACTTACCCAGGCCAGCTAACAAGGAAGTGAAGATGGTCAACCACCACACCAGGGAACCGAGAATGCCTACAACTGCAAGCAGGAGAATCCCGGCTGTCATCCATGATGGGATCTAAGCCCCCTCTCAATTTAGAAGTGGAGTGGACATCACCATCCCAGGGTCCACAGGATGGAGGAATAAAATATGGATTAGGATATATATATAGCCATAACCCACTGAATGTACTGGGGGAGAGTGTAAACTACAATGTAAACTATTATGTATGCGATGTGGCAGTGCTCCAAAATGTATTCACCAAATGCAACGAATGTGCCACAGTGATGAAAGAGGTTGTTGATGTGGGAAGAATGTGGATGGGGTGTGGGGTATATGGGAACCTCTTATATTTTTTAATGTAACATTTTTTTTGTGATCTTTGTATCTTTTTTTAAAAAAATACAATAAAAAATATGGACTAGAGTAGACTTATTGGTATTCTATTATAGAATTATTGTGACTCTAGCAATGGAAGAAATTATATCATTGATGTGGAGACAGTGGCCACGGGAGTTGCTGAAAGCAGGGAGAGGAAAAAAGAGGTGTGATATGGGGGCATTTTTGGGACTTGGAGTTGTCCTGAATGATATTGCAGGGACAAATGTGGGACATTATATATCCTGCCATAATCCACTGAAGGGACTGGGAGAGAGTGTAAAGTAAAACATAAACTGTAGTCCATGCTGTGTAGCAGTGCTCCAAAATGTATTCGTCAAATGCAATGAATGTATCACACTAATGAAAGAAGTTGTTGACGTGGGAGGAGTGGGGGGTGTGGGGAGTGGGGTATATGGGAACGTCTTATATTTTTTAGTGTAACATTTTGTGTGATTTATGTATCTTTAAAAAAGATAATAATAATAAAAAATTAGCTGTTAGCCTAATTAGGTCTCTGAAGGTAATCTTTTGTCTCGATGTTTTCAAGATTTTCACTTTGCTTTTGGTTTTCAGCAGTTTCAGTACAGGGTGCCTGGATTTGTTCTTCTTTTGATTTATCCCACTTGGGGCTCATAGGGAATCTTGAATCAATGCCTGCATATATTCTCAGTTTTGGAAAATTATCTCTACAAACACTGATTCTGTCACACTCTTTCTTTTCTTTCTGGGAATCCAATTACATATATGTTATACTTTCTGAATATATCCCTATGTCCCTTACCTTCTCTTTTGTAGTTTTCACTATTCTATCTCTATGGGTTTCATTCTAGATATATTTTTCTAACCTATCTTTGAGTTTATTTATTTTCTCTTCTGCTGTGTCTTAACTCATATTAAACCCAATCTTATCTATCTATCTATCTATCCATCTATTTATTTATTTATTTATTTTTGAAAGTTCCATTCACTGAGTTCCTATCCTTGTATAGTGTATTTTTTAGGTCTGTGTTCCAAATTAACAAGTCAGATTTTAGATTTAGCGTCCTAGAGTGGAGGCCAGGTGTAACAGAATGGGAAACTAAAGCCATTATGATTGAGAAAAGATAGTTTGTTACTCATAGGTCCCAGAGAGAAAGAGATGTCATGAGGGTTCAACAGGAAGTGTGACAGCCTTGGGTGGCTCAACCAGCAGGTGGTAAGCACACAAGTTGAGCAAGAGGGACTCATGGGCTTGTGCCCATGGGTGTCCAAGGGTGAAGTTTCATAGATTTCTCACAAGAGTCAAGGATTGACTAGTTTAAAGCACATGGGAATAGGGAAAGGGACTGGGGATTTGAGAGCAGTGGGGATGGGTAGCTTATCATTTGGCACCAATTGTGAGTTTGGGGTGAGGTGTATGGGTAGGTGTGGGTGGTGATCACAGATGTGAATTTGGACTCTGGGGAAATTAATGTCCTAGGGCTGGAAAGCTGTTTATTAACTGGGCCAAAGGTCAATGTTGAGGCAAGTGGCTTAGTCAAATATGATGGATCCTAAGTTAGCACGCAAAATTTTTTTTTTCTTTTTACATATTCATACTATATTTACTGAAACTGATGTACAGATATTGAGACAATAGCTTTCAAACATGGTAACATTTGGGTTTACATTGTGGTTTATATTTTAGACTATACAATTTTCTAAATTTTTAGTTATCTTATGTTTTACATTATGATTTACATTTTAGTCTATCAGCCCCTATATGTTGTTGGTGTAATTTAACATGTCTTATATCCATCCTTGCGTAATCTTGTGGAACACTTCTATTGCCCACACAGTTACATTGATTCCGTCTATTCAATTCCTCTTTCCCCCTCCCCTCAGGGCCCACAGTGACAGTCAATCTTCATTGCTTGAAGGGCCATGTTCAGAGATACTTGCAACAGTGTTGAGGGTTTGACATGCTCAACTGCCCTAATGCATTGGGAGCCACCATTTCACTCGAGAGATACAATTCCCTCTATTTGAGAACATCAGTCCTCCCCAGGATGTGGGTATATCTTCACTCTCATTATATGGGTCTCTATCCAATGATATAACCCACCATGGCAAAATGAGCATTCATATAAAACTTTTGATATTTCTAACAATCCATTCCTTGGTGCCTCAGCATCATTCATTTGGAAGATTGTGGCAGTTTGGGTGGTTGATATGCTTACTGTCAAGGGCAAAAAATTTTCGGACTAATGCATAAGGCACTTGAGGGTATTGGTTTTTATAAAAAATATCAATATTTAGTAAAGCCAAGAGCTGAAAGCTTTTATGTAGCCATTCCCCACCTTTTAGGGAAGAGCCAGGAGGAAATGGAGGTTTTTTAGGGCCTTAGGTATTTTTTGAAAAATGCTAGTTATTTTATGAAGTGCCTTGATCTCTTGAACAATCTCCTTTTTTAATTTTTAATTTTTGTTTTTTAAAGATATTTAAGAATCCCCTATATTAAAAATATAGGGGATTCCCATATGCCCCACTCGCCACACCACCCACATTTACCCACATTAACAACATCTTTCATTAGTATGGTACATTCATTGCAATTGATGAACACATTTTGGAACATTACCACTAAGCATGAATTATAGTTCACATTGTAATTTACACTCTCTCCCACACAGTTCTGTAGGTTATGGCAAGATATATAATGGCCTGTATCTGTCATTGCTATATCATTCAGGACAGTTCCCAAGTCCTGAAAATGAACCTGTATTATGCTTGTTTTCCCTCTCCTTGCCCTCAGAACCTCCAGTAGTCACTACCTCCACATTAATGATTATAAGTTCTTCCATTGCTAGAATCACATTATGTCTTTTTTTTTTCACCTTTTGTGTCTGTCTTACTTTATTTAGCATGTCTTCAATGTTTATCATTGTTGCATGTATCATTCTTTATTACATCTGAATAACATTCCAGTGTGTGTGTGTGTATACACACACATTATGTCTTGAACCATCTTTTAAAGTTGATTTTGACCTGCACTGAATTATATATATATGCAGCAGGAGGAGTTTCTTATGGCAGACACCCCATTTTTTTTGGGCCAAGAGGTAGTCTAAGGCTAGGTGGTTATATAAGACTACCTGGTCTGAAGAATCAATTTGTTGTTGTATTAGCCCTTATTAATATATAGAGGGATGGGACTTTAGGCAAGGGAGCTGAGGACAAACATTTAGGCCTCTAGATGTTGAAAGGTTGTTTCTGATGTATGATATTAAAGCTATAATGTTTAGCTTGCCAGTAGGGGACAGCAAAGTGCAAGGCAGTTTTACAATGGTGGGGTGTGCGACCCAGAGAAACAAGTATTGCATAAGGGAGAGGGTCTATGGTTAAGCAGTCTGTCATTTTAGCCAGGTAGTATTCTTTTTTTTTTAATATTTATTTTTTATTTATTTCTCTCCGCCCCCCCTCCCCCAATCTGCTCTCTGTGTCCATTCACTGTGTGTTCTTCTGTGTCCTCTTGGATTCTTATCAGTAGCACTGGGAATCTGTGTCTCTTTGTGTTGCATCATCTTGCTGCGTCAGCTCTCCGTGTGTGTGGTGCCACACATGGGTGGGCTGTGCTTTTTTTGCACGGGACAGCTCTCCTTATGGGTTCCTTTTGGGGCTCACTCCTTGCGTGTGGGGCTCCCCTACTTGGGGGACACTACTGCATGGCATCAATGTGGGCCAGCTCACCACACAGGTCAGGAGGTCCTGGGTTTGAACCCTAGAACTCCCATGTAGTAGGCAGATGTTCTATCAGCTGAGCCAAATCCGCTTCCCAGTCAGGTAGTATTCTGACGATTTTTCCTTCCCATTTCCCAAGACAGCATCTGAGTTTAGTAGCTGGTTCGAGGATAAGGATGGCTCTGATTCTTCAGGGTGACAGGAAAGGTGTGGGTTACCCTCAGTGGTGGTTTTGAATGGTGTCATCTCCAACGGCAAACTCAGGGCCTAGGGTGATGATTCTGAGGTGATGTGGTGATTGTCGGGGGGTGGGCGGCAATCTGGGGGTGGATATCCCCTCCAAAGATGGGGGAATTTTGTCATGGGTTTTTATATACCACTGAGTAGCTCTAGTCCTATCTCTGTAGGTTTTTGTAAAATGGTTGTCATCACAGAGCTCCATGACTTTTAAAGAATCCTCTAGGATGCACATAGCAAAGCCTTTGGGTATCTGTTCCTGTGTGGCCCCCTGCACTTACCTCCACAGGAAGAATATATTTTGTTCACATTTATATGCCATTGGGTATTATTTTTTTGTAGGCCCTCTTTGCAATGTAGGTTCTTGTCTTATAATAGTATGTCCAGCAGGCTAGAATAATTAGCCATGCAGGTCTGACTTGATTGTGAGACCATTTAGGTTACTCCTGGGTTGAGAATCATTTATGCATTGGTGTCAGTGGGCCCATTTGATGTATAGGTGGGATGGCTTTGGGTCATTAACCACACTCAGTGACATGTTGAGCATAGGTGGTTGAGGAGCGACAGCCAGCAATCACATCTGGCCCACCCTGGGTACAATTTTAGGATTAGTCAAATATCGTTTGGGCAAGGACTGCATGGTGAGGCCTTGTGAGTTGGTGAGTAAACCTATGACCCATGAAGCCTGCAGAAATACTAAAACCCAGGGCTAGGGTGAACACTGTCATTGTGCCAGTCAGTGAGGACTGGCTTCTGGGGCTGCTACTTGTATTATGACAGCCAGACCTGGTGTTGTTTCTCCCTTGCTGAGAGATTGCATAATGCTTTTTATCTGTACTTGCTCATGGTGGATTTGCCAGGCCAGGTGTTGTGCCTTGTATGGGTAATGGGCACTCATGGCAGGGTAAAAGGAGGTCATTTTTAAAATATGACTCGCATCCACCAGACATAGCTTTTTTTTTTTTCTGTTGATGTGCCTTAATTCTTTTTTTCTTTTTCATTTTTTAAAAATATTACATTCAAAAAATATGAGGTCCCATTCAACCCCAGAGCCCCCACCCCACCACTCCCCCACAGCAACACTCTCTCCCATCATCATGACACATCCATTGCATTTGGTAAGTATATCTCTGGGCATGGCTGCACCTCATGGTCAATGGTCCACATCATCGCCCATACTCTCCCACGTTCCATCCAGTGGGCCCTGGGAGGATCTACAATGTCCGGTGATTGTCCCTGAAGCACCACCCAGGACAACTCCAAGTCCCGAAAATGCCTCCACATCTCATCTCTTCCTCCCATTCCCCGCACCCAGCAGCCACCATGGCCACTTTTCCCACACCAATGCCACATTTTCTCTGTGGACCTTGGATTGGTCAGACATAGCTTTTATTCTACCTCTAAAGGTGGCCCAGACTGTGCTACTGCTTGGTTTGGGAGCTATAATCTCTACTTCCTGGTGGTTCCTTTAGTGATGGGAAGTGCCTCCATTTAATTAATGTGGCAGTGGGAGAAGGATTTATCCCCACCCCATGGAACGGGACCCTATCTATGAGATGCCAATGTTTGTTTCTGGAGCACAAGTAACCACCTTTAGTACCTATTTTGCCCAGTGAAGTGCCTAGAGGCAATCCCTCTTTATGTGCCCACTCTACCAGGGCAGAGGAGCCACTGAGGCATGAGGTGCTGTGGGCCCAGATTGCCAGTAGGTAAGGAAAGCTTGGGGGAGTCTGGGTGGACAATCTCCAAGGACCCACCAGATATGCTGTGAAGAAATGAATTTTAATAGTTAACCAAGCAGTGTCATTGAACAGTGACTCCAGTTCACTATGTGTGGAAATGGGTGTGGCTATGAGCTATTTCTAAATGTGGAGCCCCAACAAGGACCTTCTTTGTTATGAGAAAATTATATTGCTTCCATTGGCCTGACAACCTTGCCAGCCCTTTGGCCACTGCCCAAGAATTAGTGACGATGCAGAGATTGGGCAACTGGTGGCTCAGAGCACCCTGGAGGGCTAACTGGATCACTTTTAGCTCTGCCAACTGTGCAGACTCCAAATAGCTATCTTGGTTAAGTGGGAGTTTGAGACTAGGATATATGCCGTGGCCCTCCAGAGAGCTGTGGTGTGTACAATGATGGCATTGCCATTGGCAAGATATATTTACTCCCTTTCCATGTCAGACAGTTTGTCCCAAGGGGTTCCCACTTGGATGGAGTAGGGGGCAAAGGGGACATCATCGCCAGCATCTCAAGCTCTGTGGGCAAGGGGCTGAGTATGAGGAAGCCTCATCCTCCTGTAATTTGGAAAAGTCTTATTTGTCAGGCTTAGCTCTCTCCTATAGTTACTATTTCCACATTACCAGTGAGGATTCAGTGGCCATGTTGAGTTCCTGCTGGGAACTGTCTCTCAGCCAAGGCATTATCTGCATATGAAGGTGGACTGGTTGTGGATCTGTAAACACCTCTGTTTTTAGAAGACCCCAACAAGAAGCCAGGATTTGCTGCGCGTAGTCCAAGGATTCCAAGAGGCATATTTGGGGGTGGCCAAGGCCTCTATTCTAAAATCTGTTTCCAGTGGGACAAGGGACATGGTTTGGGAGATGACCTATTATACCAATTCTAAGGCACATTGTTGAGGCTCTCCCTGGTGGAAAGCAGCAGATGCACATGTGATGTTTTATATGGGATATAATGAGAGTGAGCGATAGGGGCTATGTTAACTCCAGAACATGAATAATCCAAATAAGTGTTGTGCATGTCAGTATCTGAAGTAAGTTTGTGTTTGATGGTAGTGAAAAATCTTTCTACCCTTAGAAGACCAGATGATGCCCAGAAATTTAACAGAGTTTGATGGCCCTTGTATTTTATGGGGTGTTACTGCCCAGCCTCATTTTTGTAAATGACATGTGAATGTGGCTAGGTCCTCTTTGAGGCCCTTTATAAGTCACCCTTTAATTGAATGTCAGCTATATGGTGCCAGTATTAAGCATCTTTTAAAATATCATTTGTTAATGTCTTGGTGGCAGGAGTTAGGGGATTTTTAAGGGTATTTGGCACTGAGTAAAACAGATTGGCTCAGTCAATTACGGCAAAGTAATTGCCCACGCTCCAGTGTATATCTTTTATTAATTAGGTGATGTTAAGAATAGGAGTTTTGATTGGTAGGACTTGTGGATTGAGGTTGGTATAATTGATGGTTAATTGCCCTTCAATGGTGGAGGCTTTAAGAACTGGTGGAATAGAGCTATTGAATGGGGATAAGGTAGGTAAAATGATGTCCTCTTTGTCGAGATCTTGAATTACAGGCTGGGAGCCCCGTACCTTACTTCAGATGATATTGCAGCATTTGTTACCTTGATTACTAGGGGCAGTTCCACAGGGGTCCCATTTGGTATAGCCTACCAAGAGAGCCAAAGATTTGACCTTATCCCCTATAGTGGGGAAAGTAAGAGCAAAAGGGGACACAACTAGGAGTAGCTGTTAAATAAGAATTGTTCAAATTGTTACAACTCCCAGGGAACAGGGGAATAAGCTTTGGGTATGCAGGAGGAAGAAGTGGGGGCCTTCAGGGATGAGGCCATGTGATGATCACCTGTAGAGTGGCTGCCTTGTCCTGATAAGCCAGTATCTGTGATTCTGTATCTGTATCTGTATTCTGTATCTGTGTGTCTTCTCAAGCCCTGCCAAGAGCTCTTCCATATCCTAGCATTGCAATAAAGCTGAACAAGGCTTCCCTTTGAGTTGGGGGAGTATCAAAAATTACAGGTTCAAATAAAAGGAGAGGAAGAATCATGAGTAGGGGAAGTGTAAGTGAGTATAGCTATGTTATATTGGGGAAATAGATGGTCATATACTCCCAAATAAGGCCAGCTGAGGGGATGTTGATTTCATGAGGCTACATGCCTTGCCTCTGGTGTCCAGATAGCTCTAGAACCGCAGGATCACTCCTGTTTGAGGTCAAGTAAAGCTTTGAGTTTTAGTTTTCAATTCAGACTCCCTTTTGGGGCTCTGCTTGACATTTTGCATGGTGGGTGGTGAGGAAGATTTCTGATTCTCTCCGATGGGATTCACGGGCAACTGTCTCTTTCATTGGGGTGTTCCAATTGACCTCAAGAGGGTTGAGGTTTGTTTTGTTTTTTTTTTGTCTTTATTTATTTTTAATATTACATTAAAAAAATATGAGGTCCCCATATACCCCTCACCCCCCTCACCTCACTCCTCCCCACATAGCAACAGTCTCCTCCATCATCATGAGATATTCATTGCATTTGGTGAATACATCTCTGAGCACTGCTGCACCTCATGGTCAATGGTCCACATCATAGCCCACACTCTCTCAGCTCTGGCATTGTGCTCCCTTGGTCCTAATGATCTTGCCACAATCATACTAGTAAAAACAAACCTCCCTTATTTGGGAGTCTTACATTTCTTAAGGAACTTTTACTAGTATGATTGTGGCAAGATCATCAGGACCAAGGGAGCACAATGACAAAGCTTTGACTTGACTTGCTGATAAGCAACAGCACTGGGAGTCTTACATTTTTTTTTAAAGTCTCCTATTTTTTAAAAAAGATTTATTTATTTATTCCCCCCTACCTGCCCCAGTTGTCTGTTCTCTGTGTCTATTTGCTGCATGTTCTTCTTTGTTTGCTTCTGTTGCTGTCAGCGGCACGGGAATCTGTGTCTCTTTTTGTTGCGTCATCTTGTGGTGTCAGCTCTCTGTGTGGGTGGCGCCATTCCTGGGCAGGCTGCACTTTCTTCTGCGCTGGGCAGCTCTCCTTATGGGGCACACTCCTTGAGCGTGGGGCTCCCCTATGTGGGGGACATCCCTGCATGGCAGGGCACTCCTTGTGCGCATCAGCACTGCGCATGGGCCAGCTCCACATGGGTCAAGGAGGCCTGCGGTTTGAACCGCAGACCTCCCATGTGGTAGACAGACACCCTAACCACTGGGCCAAGTCCACTTTCCCGCAGTCTTACATTTCTTAAGGAACTTAGAAACGTCCTCTGTGTGTGTCTTGGGAGGGGGCTTCCAGCACAATATGCTCAGGCCCCCCCCATTTTTTGTTCAATAGTTTCTTAGCCACCTCACACCAGGGGTTAGATTTTTTATATCCCAAGGGGTTAGAGGATGAAGAGCAACACCTGTGGAGACAGGAACAACATTAGGATCACAGACCCACCCTAACAGCACTGTTGCTTGCCTGGTGCCATTGTGTTTCCTGTGGAGGGGATACCCCTCAGAACAGAGAAGGGTTTAACACCCTCACATATGGTCCACAGACACAATGGTTGGAGTCTCCCCCAGAAGTCGCCCCAGCTGTTGTGATCCAGGTGATGGGGCTGTCAGAACTGCAACAAGACCTTTATTATGCAGTCACTGTTAGTGTCAGTGTCACCTGACACCAGCCGATCCCATTCAGGGGAATACTAGAAACCACAGGGTGTCCCCTCTTGCTGTACTAGGACTGGCTGTTTGCAGGTCCTGGGGTGGACTCAGATCTACAGGACCACCAATTTGGGGTGGGAGCTTAGACAACAACTAACAGAGGCAACAGGTGGCAACGCAAAGCAGGACAGATATACAGTCAACAAGCCATGCACCCTTCCCAGATAGTATCAGCTATCCCAGAGAGCCAGTTAGTAAGCCCAGAGCAACCAAAAGGCATTATGGTTCATTTCCCATGGTAATGACCAATACACCCTGCTCTCTCTGCCACTTGTTCTGAATTAGTTGAGTTGGATTTTAAATTTGGGTCTGGGTGGAGGTCAGGTGCAACACAGTGGGAAACCAAGGCCATGATGCATGAGAAAAGATGCATGAGGAAAGACTCACAGGTCCCAGAGAGAGAGAGGTGCCACAAGGGGTCGACAGAAAACACTATTGGCTTGGGTGGTTCAAACAGCAGGTGGAGAGCACACAGGCAGAGCCAGAGGGACCTGTGAACTTGTGCTTTTATTGTGGTCCAGTGGGGGAGGTTAGTACATTTTCCACAAGAGTCAAGGATTGGTTAGTTTAAAGCAAACACACATGAAAAAGGAGAGACTGGGATGATGAGGATGGTTATGTTATCATTTGGGATCAGTTGTGGGTTTTGGGTGAGGGGTGTGGGTGGTGTGGATGGTCACTGCAGGTGTGGGTTTAGGCTCTGGGGGAGTTTATGCCCTAGGACTGGAATGCTGCTTATTAACTAGGCCAAAGGTCAGTGCTGAGGCAATTGCTTAGGCAAAGTAAGATGGAGGCTGAGGTAGCACACAAAAACTTTTGATACTTCTAACATGTGTATTTGCCATTTGGTTCTTTAATTATAGTTTCCACATGACAGTCAAATTTCTTAATCTTGTCATTTATTTTCTTGCACATATTTAAAATCTGTTTGTTTTTAATGGTATAGAAAATGTTTGTGATATAGTTAAATTAAACAATGGATTCTAAAACCTTATATATAGTATCACCTCAATGTTATGTTAAAAATCCAGTTTAGGGAGCAGATGTGGCTCAAGCAGTTGAGCTTCTGCCTCCCACATGGAAGGCCCTGGGTTTGATTCTCAGTGTCTTCTAAAGAAAAAACCAACAATGAGCAAAAACAACAAGCAGACAATGAGCAAAACAGATGAGGGAGCCATCTTAGGGGAAAAAATCCAGTTTATAGTCATAATAGATACTCTTACCCTATGCTTGGAATTGTTTTAAGTACTTTAACTTGGAGGCGGGGCAAGACGGTGTCTGAGTGAGTGCACCTTATAGTCTCTCCTGCAAAGAAGCGGCTGGGCAGCATTGGAAATTTTTGCAGGACAGGAGGTGTCTGGACATCGATTTGGTGGGACGGTGACAGAGAAGATTCGAGTAAAAGGTAGAATTTAGGGTCTCTTTCACGGAAATTGGGGCTGTGCGCAGGATGCTTCCCCCTGGGGCAGGTGGCATGGCGGTGGCAATTCTTGGAGGCTCTGCTGCACTGGGGAATTCCTAAGCCCTGAGTGGGCTATTTGGGGGCTTGCAGGGCAGGAAGTGTTTAGAAACTGATTTGGTGAGACAGAGACGGAGGAGATTTTTGCAAGACGTGGAATTCTGGGTTTCTGACACAGAGATCAGAGCTTCCGGCTAGAGCCCCGCCCCCTAGGGCTGGCGACTGATCTGCAGTGGTCCTTGAATTGTTTGTAATACAGAGGTGTCCCCAGTAGGCTGTTTTGGGGGCTTACAGGGCGGGAGGTGTCTGGAAGCCGATTTGGTGAGACAGAGATGGAGGAGTATTTTGTGAGACGTGCAATTTTGGGTTTCCGACACGGAGATCAGAGCCTCTGGCTAGAGCCCTGCACCCTAGGGCTGGCGGCTGATCTGCAGCAGTCCTTGAATTGTTTGCAATACAGAGGCGTCACCAGCAGGCTGTTTTGGGGGCTTGTAGGGCAGGAGGTGTCCTGAAGTCGACTTGGTGAGACAGCGACAGAAGAGACTCTTATGAGAGGGGGAATTTTGGGTTTCTGACACAGAGGTCAGAGTTTGTAGATGTGACACCCCCCCCCCCATAGGGCTGGCACCCAGCTGCGGGGATCCCTGAAGGCTGTGTTGCACTGTGGTGCTCCCAGGCTCCCTGTTAACTGGATTCGTGGTTCCCAGGTCTGTGTCCCCTAAACCCTGGTGGCCCACACCCCAAAGGCTCATGCCTCTTGAGTCTACAATATCACAGACTTCCCATCCCTGAATCCACAATGCACTGAGGGCCATCTGAGGTCCTTCATTGTCCTAGCCCTCGGCATTTGTGATTTTTTCTTTTCTTTCCTTTTTCTCTTTTTTCTTTTTTTTATTGTCTTGATTGCTAATATTGCATTATCTCCTAGTCTTTTCTCCCATTGTATCCCCCAAGGTCTTTTTTCATTTATTTAGGTTTTTTTTTCTTTCTTCTTTTCTTTTTCTTGCTTGTTTCCCTCCTTTTCCTTTGCCCAACCCCCTCCCCCATTTTTCTTCTCTTTTTTCTTTTCTCTATTTTTCTTCTTATTTTATTTTATCTTAATTATACAATAGGTGCTGCTGGAACACCTCACATTTGCTGGGTTTCCTCATCCTCCATTTCCTTGTTTCTTTGTGAATCGATTTTGGCCACCTACACTATCCCCTTTCACCCACATCTTGATATCTTCCATCATCTGCTGTCTCTCCTACATTCCACCTCCCTTTCTTTGGTCCCCAAATTGTCTAACTTTTAATTTCTAATACCTTTGTTTTGTTTTCTGTCTTTTATCCACTCTTGATACTATTGTCTTTCTTTTCTCTTTCCCTCACTCATGAAAACACTGGTTTTTTAATTCATGCTATATTCCTCCCCACATTCAGTTGACTATCTCATTATAAGTCCTCTACTTACTGCTATAACTCTACAGAACTTACATGAATCTAATATCCATTCTCCCAGATCTCATATTGTTGCTCTGTTAACATTTATTACCAATACTACTTTACACATTTTCCTTTTTTTACACAATTGCCTTTCCCTGGAACTAATATTTTCCTTCAAAGTGAATTCAGCCAGCAACAAGAAATTAGAATAAGAAGAACAAAGTGACAAAGAGAAGATATAACACTTACGCAAAAACAGCAGCTAATTAATCCCCAAGAGTAGACAAAGAAGCTAAGGAACTGATTAAACCCATCAAGATAAAATGATGACCAGACAGCAACAAAAAACTACAAACCAAACCAGTAATCAGGAAAACATGGATGAATCCAGTGAACAAACTAAAAACCAGGAAGGGGACCAGAACTTTGGACAAGTAATTAAAGATCTCAGAACATATATTAGAGACCAACTTAATGAAGTAAAGGAAGAGTTTAACAATATGAAGAAAACACTTGGAGAGGAAATTTCAGACATATACAAAAAGATAACAGATATGATGGGAATGAACACCACAGTTCAAGAAATCAAAAATACACTCGCAGCAAATAGCAGCAGATTAGAAGAGGCAGAGCAGAGAATTAGCGATGTGGAAGACAGTACATCGGAAATCAAACAGATAGTAGAATTGATCAATAAAAAGATAGAAAAAATCCAGCTAGGACTTAGGGACATGAATGACAATGCAAAGTGCACAAACATATGTATTATAGGCATCCCAGAAGGAGAAGAGAAGGGAAAGGGGTCAGAAGGGGTGTTGCAGGAAATAATGGCTGAAAACTTCCCAAATCTACTGAGCGAGATGGATGTACATATCCAGGAAGCACAACACACCCCAAACATCATAAACCCCAACAGGCCACCCCAAGACATATACTTGTCAAATTATCCAATGCTCAAGACAAACAGAAAATTCTAAAAGCAGCAAGAGAAAAGAAAACCATCACATACAAGGGAAACTCCATAAGATTAAGTGCTGATTTCTCACCTGAAACCATGGAGGCAAGAAGGCAGTGGTATGATATAGTCAAGGTACTAAAGAAAAAAATTTCCAACCATCAATACTCTACCCAGCTAAACTAGCATTCAAAAATGATGGAGAATTCAAAATATTCACAGATAAACAGAAACTGAAAGAGTATGCCAACAAGAAACCTTCCCTTCAAGAAATACTAAAGGGAGTTCTGCAGCAAGAAAGGAAAAAAACAGGACAGACAGAGTTGGAGGAGAGTGTAAGAGCAACAAAAAAGACAAAAAGAGAAGAAAAAAAAAAAACAAACAAAATATGACAAACACAAGTCCGATCAAAAGATGGCTAACATAAATAATTCCTTGAAAGTAATAACACTGAATGTCAACGGATTAAACTCACCTATGAAAAGATTCAGACTGGGACATTGGATAAGGAAATATGACCTATCTATATGTGTCTACAAGAGACACATCTTAGACCCAGAGATTCATGGAGGCTGAAAGTGAATGTTTGAAAAACAATCTTACAAGCAAACAATAACCAAAAAAAGGCAGGAGTAGCTATATTAATATCAGACAAAATAGATTTTAATGCGAAACAATTGTGAGAGATAAAGAAAGATAAAGAAGGGACAATCTCTCAGGAAGAACAAACGATCATAAATATTTATGCTCCTAACAAGGGCGCCTCCAAATACATGAGGCAAACACTGGAAAAACTAAGTGAAAGAATAGATGCCTCTACAATTATAGTGGGGGATTTTAATACACCACTATCAACTTTGGACAGAACATCTCAAAAGAGAATCACTAAAGAAACAAAACATTTGAACCGTATATTAGAGGAGCTGGATCTAATAGACATATACAGACCATTACACCTGAATACAGCAGGATATACATTTTTTTCAAATGCACATGGATCATTCTCTAAGATAGACCATATGCTAGGCCACAAAGAAAGGCTCAATGAATTCAGAAAGATCGAAATCATACACAATATTATCTCTGACCACAGTGGAGTGAAGCTGGAAACCTGCAAGGGCCAGAGGTCCAGATTTCACACCAAGATATGGAAACTAAACAACACACTCTTAGAAAAACAGTGGGTCAAAGAGGAAATCTTAAAAGAAATCAATAACTACCTTGAAACAAATGATAATGATACCACAACATACCAAAACTTATGGGATGCAGCAAAAGCAGTACTGAGAGGGAAATTTATAGCCATAAATGCATCCATCAAAAAAGAAGAAAGAGGAAAAATTGAAGAACTAACTGCACATTTGGAGGAATTAGTAAAAAAACAACAAAGTAATCCCACAGGAAGAAGAAAGAAAGAAAAAACAAAGATAAGAGCAGAACTAAATGAAATAGACAATAAGAAAGCACTTGAAAAGATAAACAAGACCAAGGGCTGGTTTTTTGAGAAGATCAATAGAATTGACAAACCCTTAGGGAGACTAACAAAGAAAAAAAAGAAAGAAGATACAAATACACAAAATAAGAAATGAGAAAGGATATATCACCACTGACCCCACAGAAATAAAGAC
Organism: Dasypus novemcinctus; assembly: GCF_030445035.2. NCBI lineage: Eukaryota > Metazoa > Chordata > Mammalia > Cingulata > Dasypodidae > Dasypus > Dasypus novemcinctus. The sequence goes on from NC_080704.1 coordinate 79,575,079, forward strand.
TATCATAAGAGGATACTTTGAAAAACTATATTCCAACAAAAATGACAATTCAGAGGAAATGAACAAATTCCTAGAAACACATAAGCAGCCTATATTGATGAAAGTAGAAATTGATGATCTCAACAAACTAATCACAAGCAAAGAGATAGAATCAGTCATTTAAAAAGTCCCAACTAAGAAGAGCCCAGGGCCAGACGGATTCACAGGTGAATTCTACAAAACATTCTGGAAAGAACTAACACCAATCCTGCTGAAACTATTTCAAAAAATAGAAACAGAAGGAACATTACCGAACTCATTCTATGGTGCCAACATCACCCTAGTACCAAAGCCAAACAAAGACACCACAAGAAAGGAAAATTACAGACCAATTTCTCTACTGAACCTAGATGCAAAAATACTTATCAAAATACTTGCTAATTGTATTCAACAACACATTAAATGAATTATACACCACGACCAAGTGGGATTCATTCTGGGTATTCAAGGATGGTTCAACATAAGAAAATCAATCAATGTAATACACCATATAAACAGATTGAAGGAAAAAAGTCACATGATTATATCTATAGATGAAGAAAAAGCATTTGAGAAAATACAGCACGCTTTCTTGATAAAAACACTCAAAAATTGGAATACAGGGAAAATTTTTGAACATGATAAAGAGTATATATGAAAAACCAACAGGCAACATCATTTACAATGGAGAAATCCTAAAACCCTTCCCTCTAAAGTCAGGAACAAGACAAAGATGCCCACTCTCTCCCCTTCTATTTAACATTGTCTTAGAAGTACTTGCTCGACAACAAAAAAGACAAAAATAGAAGGGGAAAATATAATAATACAAACAAAATATAACAAACACAAATCCAAGCAAAATATGGCTACCACAAATAATTCTCTGAACGTAATAACACTGAATGTCAACAGATTAAACTCACCTATCAAAAGATTCAGATTGGGACACTGGATAAGGAAATATGACCCATCTATATGCTGTCTACAAGAGACACATCTTAGACCCAGAGACGCATGGAGATTGAAAGTGAATGGCTGGAAAACAATCATACAAGCAAACAACAACCAAAAATAAACAGGAGTAGCTATATTAATATCAGACAAAATAGACTTTAAATGCGAAACAATTGTGAGAGACAAAGAAGGATACTACATTTTAGTGAAAGGGACAATCTGTCAAGAAGATCGAACGATCATAAATATTTATGCTCCTAACAAGGGTGCCTCTAAATACATGAGACAAACACTGGAAAAACTAAGTGAAAAAATAGATGCATCTACAATTATAGTGGGGGATTTTAATACACCACTATCAACTTTGGACAGAACATCTCAAAAGAGAATCACTAAAGAAACAAAACATTTGAACAGTATATTAGAAGAGCTGGATCTAATAGACATATATAGATCACTACACCCAAACACAGCAGGATATACATTTTTCTCAAGCGCACATGGAACATTCTCCAAGATAGACCATATGCTAGGCCACAAAGAAAGGCTTAATGAATTCAGAAAGATCGAAATCATACAAAACAATATCTCTGACCACAGTGGAGTGAAGCTGGAAATTCGCAAGGGACGGAGGCCCAGACTTCACACCACAATTTGGAATTAAACAGCACACTCTTAGAAGAACAGTGGGTCAAAGAGGAAATCTCAAAAGAAATCAATGACTACCTTGAAACAAATGATAATGATAACACAACATACCAAAATTTATGGGATGCAGCAAAAGCAGTACTCAGAGGAAAATTTATAGCCATAAATTCACATATCAAAAAAGAAGAAAGAGCAAAAATTGAAGAATTAACTGCACTTTTGACGGAATTAGAAAAACAACAACAAAGTAACCCAACAGGAAGAAGAAGGAAGGAAATAACAAAGATAAGAGCAGAACTAAATGAAATAGAAAATAAGAAAGCACTTGAAAAAATAAACAAGACCAAGAGCTGGTTTTTTGAGAAGATCAACAAAATTGACAAACCTTTAGTGAGACTAACAAAGAAAAAAGAGAAACGATGCAAATACACAAAATAAGAAATGAGAAAGGTGATATCACCACTGACCCCACAGAAATAAAGACTATTATAAGAGGATACTTTGAAAAACTATATTCCAACAAAAATGACAATTTAGAGGAAATGGACAAATTCCTAGAAACACATAAGCAGCCCATATTGATGAAAGAAGAAATTGATGATCTTAACAAACCAATCACAAGCAAAGAGATAGAATCAGTCATTAAAAATCTCCCAACTAAGAAGAGCCCAGGGCCAGACGGCTTCACAGGTGAATTCTACAAAACATTCCGGAAAGAACTAACACCAATCCTGCTGAAACTATTCCAAAAAATTGAAACAGAAGGAACATTGCCGAACTCCTTCTATGATGCCAACATTATCCTAGTACCAAAGCCAAACAAAGACATCACAAGAAAGGAAAATTACAGACCAATTTCTCTAATGAACCTAGACGCAAAAATATTTAACAAAATACTTGCTAATCGTATTCAACAACACATTAAATGAATTATACACCGTGACCAAGTGGGATTTATTCCAGGTATGCAAGGATGGTTCAACATAAAAAAATCAATCAATGTGATACACCATATAAACAGATTGAAGGAAAAAAATCACATGATTATATCTATAGATGCAGAAAAGGCATTTGACAAAATACAGCACCTCTTCTTGATAAAAACACTCCAAAAGATCGGAATACAAGGAAACTTTTTGAACATGATAAAGAGTATATATGAAAAACCTACAGCCAAAATTGGTTACAATGGCGAAATCTTGAAATCCTTCCCTCTAAACTCAGGAACAAGACAAGGATGCCCATTGTCTCCGCTCCTATTTAACATTGCCTTGGAAGTACTTGCTCGAGCACTGAGGCAAGAACCAGATATAGAAGGCATTCAAATTGGAAGGGAAGAAGTCAAAATTTCATTATTTGCAGATGACATGATCCTATACATAGAAAACCCTGAGAGATCTACAACAAAGCTTCTAGAACTCATAAATGAGTTCAGCAAAGTCGCAGGTTATAAGATCAATGCGCAAAAATCAGTAGCATTTGTGTACACCAATAATGAGCAAGATCAGGAGGAAATCAAGAAACAAATACCATTCACAATAGTAAATAAAAAAATCAAATACTTAGGAATAAATTTAACTAAAGAGGTGAAAAACTTATACACTGAGAACTATACAAGACTGTTCAAGGAAATCAAAGAAGACCTAAATAAATGGAAGAATATTCCTTGTTCATGGATAGGAAGACTGAATATTATTAAGATGTCTATCCTACCAAAATTGATCTACACATTCAATGCAATCCCAATAAAAATCAACACAGCCTTCTTTAAGGAACTAGAAAAACTAACTATGAAATTTATTTGGAAAGGAAAGAGGCCCCGAATAGCCAAAGACATAGTGAAAAAAAAAAATGAAATAGGAGGAATCACACTTCCTGACTTCAAAACATACTACGAAGCTACAGTAGTGAAAACAGCATGGTATTGGCATAAGGAGAGACACACAGACCAATGGAATCGAATTGAAAGTTCAGATATAGAACCTCATGTATATAGCTATATAATATTTGATAAAGCCATCAAACCCTCTCAACTGGGAGAGAATGGCCTATTCAACAAATGGTGCCTGGAGAACTGGATAGCCATATGTAGAAGAATGAAAGAGGATTACCATCTCACACCTTATACAAAGATCAACTCAAGATGGAACAAAGACCTAAATGTAAGAGCCAAGACCATAAAGATCTTGGAAAGCAGTGTAGGGAAACATCTACAGGACCTTGTAATAGGAAACGGCTTCATGAATATCACACCAAAAGCATGAGCAGCAAAAGAACAAATAGATAAATGGGACTTCCTCAAAATTAAAGCCTTCTGCACCTCAAAGGAGTTTGTCAAGAAAGTAAAATGGGAACCCACACAATGGGAGAAAATATTTGGCAACCATATATCTGATAAGAGACTTATAACTTGCATATATAAAGAACTCCTATATCTTGAAAACAAAAAGATAAACAACCCATTTAAAAAATGGGAAAAAGATTTAAACAGACACTTCTCCAAAGAAGAAATACAAATGGCTAAAAAGCACATGAAAAAATGCTCCAAATCTCTAGCTATCAGGGAAATGCAAATCAAAACTACAATGAGATACCATCTTACTCCCATTGGATTGGCAGCTATGAAAAAAACAGAAGGATACAAATGCTGGAGAGGATGTGAAGAAAGGGGAACACTCATCCACTGCTGGTGGGAATGCAGAAGGATCCAACCATTCTGGAGGACAGTTTGGCGGTTTCTGAAAAACCTAACCATAGATTTGCCATTTGACCCAGCAATACCACTGCTGGGTATATACCCAGCAGAAGTGAAAACAAGGACACAAAGCGATATACGTACACCAATGTTCATAGCAGCATTGTTCACTATTGCCAAAAGTTGGAATCAATCCAAATGCCCATCAACAGACGAGTGGATCAATAAAATGTGGTATATACACACAATGGAATACTCTTCAGCTGTATAAACAAATACACTACAATCACACGTGATAACATGGATGAACGTTGAGAATCTTATGTTGAGTGAAGCAACCCAGGCATTGAAGGACAAATGCTACATGACCTCAATGATATGAAATAAGCAAACTGCCTCAGAGAGCTAGAGTCTGGACAAGAGGCTTACAGGAAATCGGAGGGTGGAGGAAGGATGTGAGTTAACGTCTGCAGGGGTGGAATCTGTGATGAGCTGGTGGTAAGTATGAGCACAAAGAAGGGACAAAATGGGGGCAAGGGGTTCACTTTGGGTGGGGCTTTCTGGGTTTGAGGGGGCTGGGGATGGGAAGAGGGTTAATAGTGTCCAAAAATTGGGCGGAGGGAGGGGCAGCATACGAACATGGGAGAGTGTCAGCTGTCCATTGAGAACAAAATGTTGAGAAAATCGTATCAAAGTATAAGTAGGTGGGACACCTGGTTAGGATGCTCAGGGGGTATGGTCTGATGCGGGACGGACTCCGGGGGAATAGCTGAAGGCTCATTTTGCCAAGGTGGGTTGTACCATTGGGGAAGAGACCCAAGAAGTGAGAGTTGGGGTGGACCCACATCCTGGGAAGGACTAATGCCATCAAATAGAGAGAACTGTATCTCTCATGAGAAAGGATGTCTCCCAGGGCATTAGGGCAGTCGAGAAAGTCAGGTCCTGAATACTGCTGCAAGTATCTCTGGACATGGCTTCTTGGGAAATGGAGATTGGCTGGCGTTGTGGGCCCCAAGGGGAGGGGAAAATGGATGTGGAATGGATGGAACCAAGGTAAATATGGGGGCAAGAGAGGAGTTCTGTGAGAGTACACGAGGATGAATATAAAACATGTAATATTACACCAGAAACATATAGGGGATGACAGACTAATAATGTAAACCATAAGGCAAAACATAGGATAACTAAAAAATTTAGAAAACGGTACAATCTAAAGTATGGACCACATAGTAAGCACAGATGTCAACTTGTTTGAAAGCTATTGTCTCGGAATCTGTACATCAGTTTCAGGAAATATGATATGAATAAGCTAAAAGATTATCGCTGTGGAAGGGAAAAGGTTTTATGGTGGATCTGGGGAAGTACTGTATATTGTATATATGAATTTCGGTGATCTAAGACTCTTGTGAAGATGACATTATGTTGGGATTCACTTTACAGGAAGTTTTGGATCACAGATTGGTTCAACAATGGCAGCGGAGGAATACTGATATAGGATGTTATTGACAGGATATATATGGCTGACAGGGAGTTATACAGGGCATATGCCCAGGGTATATAGTAATGTCTAGATATACTCATAGTGGAAACTATTAAAAACAACAGCTGGGGGGGTACTGGGCCCCTGGCCGGGGGGTCACTGTCATGGACCCTGGGGGAGCAGCGGCAGTCCCCCAGGGGCAACGGCAAGAACCAGGAAGGAAGGAGGGCCCAACAGTGGGTTCCTGATACTAATGGCTATGCTTTTGAGCCTATACACCTGCAATAAGAACAAGGCCTAGAGTAGCACTGTGCCTGGGAGTTTCCTCCTGACAGCCTTCATGTTACTCAAATGTGGCCACTCTCACAGCCAAACTCAGCATGTAGATGCAGTGCATTCCCCCCAATGTGGGACATGACACCCGGGGATGAGCCTCACTGGCAACGAGGGATCACTACCACATACCAGCTGAAGATGCAACTAGAAAATGACCTTGAATTAAAGGTTCAATACGGATCAGCAGAATATCCCCGTCTACATATAATAACATGACTTCAAAATGCTGTTTGACCTAATGTAAGGGGGAAATGGAGAGGAGAAATGAGATTATAAGGCTATGAGTCTCTAAAAAAGAGTCTGGAGGTTGTCAGAAGGAATGCCCTTATGCACAACTGAGCACAGTCTAAGAGACAGATAAAGTAGATACAACCCCAGGTATTGGTTCTTTTGAGGGATAAAGAGACCCACGGGTTCTATGGTCATGGCAGATGGGGTTCACTGCCATGGCAGATGGCCCTTCTTTGGAGCTGGTGTTTCTACATGATGGAATTGGACTTGGAGGGGATCTCTTCTCACAAGACTTGCATGCTACTTTATTGGAATTGTAGTTGGTGCTGGGGTTTAAGATATATTTAGGGGATTTGAATCTCTGGACTGATAATATGACACCCAGGCCCAGAGCCTCAACAGACTTCAGCTCCTACACTTTGATTTATTGGACTGACCCCACTCAGCTAACATGGAGTTGAAGAAGGTCAACCACCACACCATGGAGCCTAGAGTGTCTACAACTGAAAGCAGGAGGAGTGCATCCAGTATCCATGTGGAATCTAAGCCCACACTTGACATAGATGTGCAATGGACACAACCAATCCAATGTGCACAGAGAAAATGTGGAATGGGTGTGGGAAGGGTAGCCATGGTGGCTGCTGGGTTTGGGGAATGGGAGGAAGAGATGAGATGTGGAGGCGTTTTCGGGTCGTGGAGTTGTCCTGGGTGGTGCTTCACGGACAATTACAGGACATTGTAGATCCCCCCAGGGCCCACTGGATGGAACGTGGGAGAGTGTGGGCTATGATGTGGACCATTGACTACGGGGTGCAGTGATGTTCAGAGATGTACTTACTGGGTGCAATGGATGTCTCACGATGATGGGAGAGAGTGTTGCTGTGGGGGGAGTGGGGGGTGGGGGCGGTGGGGTTGATTGGGACCTCGTATTTTTTGAATGTAATTTTTAAAAATAAATAATTAAAAAAAAAAAGAAGTACTTTCTCGAGCACTGAGGCAAGAACCAGATATAAAAGGCATTCAAATTGGAAAGGAAGAAGTCAGAATTTCATTATTTGCAGATGACATGATCCTATACATAGAAAACCCTGAGAGGTCTACAACAAAGCTTCTAGAACTCATAAATGAGTTTAGTAAAGTCGCAGGTTATAAGATCAATGTGCAAAAATCAGTAGCACTTCTGTACACCAATAATGAGCAAGATCTGGGGGAAATCAAGAAACAAATACCATTTACAATAGTCAATAAAAAAATCAGGAAAACGGACTTTGGCCCAGTGGTTAGGGCATCCGTCTACCACATGGGAGGTCCGCGGTTCAAACCCTGGGCCTCCTTGACCGGTGTGGATCTGGCCCATGCGCAGTGCTGATGCACGCAAGGAGTGCCGTGCCACGCAGGGGTGTCCCCTGCGTAGGGGAGCCCCACGTGCAAGGAGTGCACCCCGTAAGGAGAGCCGCCCAGCGCGAAGGAAGGAGCAGCCTGTCGAGGAATGGCACCGCCCACACTTCCTGTGCCGCTGACGACAACAGAAGCGGACAAAGAAACAAGACGCAGCAAAAAGACACAGAAAATAGACAACCGGGGGAGAGGAGGGGAATTAAATAAATAAAAATAAATCTTTAAAAAAAAAATCAAATACCTAGGAATAAATTTAACTAAAGAGGTAAAGAACTTATACACAGAGAACTACACAAGACTGTTCAAGAAAATCAAAGAAGACCTAAATAAATGGAAGAATATTCCCTGTTCATGGATAGGAAGACTAAATATTATTAAGATGTCTATCCTACCAAAACTGATCTACACTTTCAATGCAATCCCAATAAAAATCAACTCAGCCTTCTTTAAGGAACTAGAAAAACTAACTATGAAATTTATTTGGAAAGGAAAGAGGCCCTTAATAACCAAAGACATTGAAAAAGAAAAATGAAATTGGAGGAATCACACTACCTGACTTCAAAACATACTAGAAAGCTACAGTAGTGAAAACAGCATGGTATTGGCATAAGGAGAGACACACAGACCAATGGAATCGAATTGAAAGTTCTGATATAGAACCTCATATATATAGCCATATAATATTCGATAAAGCCACCAAACCCTCTCAACTGGGAGAGAGTGGCCTATTCAACAAATGGTGCCTGGAGAACTGGATAGCCATATGTAAAAGAATGAAAGAGGATTACCATCTCACACCTTACACAAAGATCAACTCAAGATGGATCAAAGACCTAAATATAAGAGCCAAGACCATAAAGACTTTGGAAAGCAGTGTAGGGAAACATCTACAATACCTTGTAATAGGAAATGGCTTCATGAACTTCACACCAAAAGCATGAACAGCAAAAGAACAAATAGATAAATGGGACTTCCTCAAAATTAAAGCCTTCTGCACCTCAAAGGGGTTTGTCAAGAAAGTAAAAAAGGAGCCTACACAATGGGAGAAAATATTTGGTAACCATATATCACATAAGAGACTTATAACTTGCATATATAAAGAACTCCTATATCTTGAAAATGAAAAGATAAACAACCCATTTAAAAAATGGTGAAAAGATTTAAACAGACACTTCTCCAAAGAAGAAATACAAAAGGCTAAAAAGCACATGAAAAAATGCTCCAAATCTTTAGCTATCAGGGAAATGGAAATCAAAACTACAATGAGATACCATCTTACTCCCATAAGATTGGCAGCTATGAAAAAAACCGAAGAATACAAATGCTGGAGAGAATGTGGAGAAATGGGAACTCTCATCCACTGCCGGTGGGAATGCAGAAGGATTCAACCACTCTGGAGGACAGTTTGGCGGTTTCTTAAAAACTAACCATATTAAGATGGAGGTGAAGAAGGACAACCACCACACCATGGAGCCTAGAGTGATTACAACTGAAAATGGGAGGATTGCATCCAGCATCCAGGTGGAATCTGAGCCTCCTCTTGACATAAAGGTGCAATGGACACAACCAATCCAGTGTCCACATAGAAGAGGTGGCATTGGATTGGGAAAAGTGGACATAATGGACAAAGGGTATGGGGAAAGGCAGGAAGAGATGAGAGGTGGAGGAGTCTTCGGGACATGGAGCTGCCCTGGATGGTGCTTCAGAGGTAATCACCGGACATTGTAAATCCTCACAGGGCCTACATGATGGAATAGAGGAGAGTATGGGCCATGATGTGAACCAATGTATATGAGGTGCAGAGGTGCCCAAAGATGTACTTACCAAATCCAATGGATGTGTCATGATGATGGGAATGAGTGTTGTTGGGGGGGGGGAGAGGGGGGGTGGGGGGGTGGGGTTGAATGGGACCTCACATATATATTTTTAATGTAATATTATTACAAAGTCAATAAAAAATAAAAAAATTAAAAAAAAAAAAAAACAAAAAAAACTAACCATAGATTTGCCATATGACCCAGCAATACCACTGCTGGGTATATACCCAGCAGAACTGAAAACAAGGACACAAACCGATATATGCACACCAATGTTCATAGCAGCATTGTTCACTATCGCTAAAAGTTGGAATCAACCCAAATGCCCATCAACAGATGAGTGGATCAATAAAATGTGGTATATACATACAATGGAATACTACTTGGCTTTAAGAACAAATACACTACAAACACACGTGAAGCATGGATGAATCTTGAGAACATTATGTTGAGTGAAGCAACCCAGGCATTGAAGGACAAATGCTACATGACCTCAATGATATGAAATAAGTAAACCAAGCTTCCTCAGAGAGCTAGAGACTGGATGATAGGATTACAGAAAATTGGGGGGTAGAGGAAGGATGTAAGCTGACATCTACATGGGTGAAATCTATGATAAACTGGAGGTAAGTATGTGTACAAGGAAGGGATAAAATGGGGTCATAGGGTTACCTTTGGGTGAGGTTTTGTGGGCTTGAGGGGGGCTAGGGATGGGCGGATGGGTAATATTGCCCAAGAAATTGGGGGGAGGGTGGGGCAACACATGAACATAGGAGATTGTCAGGTGTTCATTGAGAGTATAATGCTGAGAAAACCTTTTCAAAATATAATAAGGAAAGTTACCTGTTTAAGATACTTAAAGGGGATAATCTGATGTAGGACAGACTCCTATGGAATATGTGAATGCTCATTTTGCCAGAGTGGGTTATACCATTGGGTAGAGACCCAAATAATGAGAGTGAAGGTATACCCACATCCTGGGGAGGACTAATGCCATCAAATAGAGGGAACTGTATCTCTCAAAAGAAAGGGTGGCTCCCAGGGCATTAGGGTAGTTGAGCATGTCAAGCCCTCAACACTGTTGCAAGTATTTCTGAACATGGCCCTTCAAGCAATGAAGATTGACTGTCACTGTGGGCCCTAAGGGGAGGGGGAAATATATACTGAGTAGACGGAACCAACGTAACTGTGAGGGCAATAGAAGTTTTTCACAAGAGTACGCAAGGATGGATATAAAACATGTAATATTACACCAAAAACATATAGGGGCTGACAGACTAATAATGTAAATCATAATGTAAAACATAGGATAACAAAATTTAGAAAATTGTATAGCCTAAAGTATAAACCACAATGTAAACACAAATGTTACCTTGTTTGAAAGCTATTGTCTCAATATCTGTACATCAGTTTCAGTAAATATGGTATGAATATGTTAAAAGATTATTGCTGTGGAAGGGAAAAGGTTTTTTTTTGTTTTTTTTGTTTTTTTTTTCAAAGATTTATTTATTTTACCCCACTCCCTCGTTGTTTGCATTTGCTGTGTTTGCTTGCTGTGTGCTGATCTTCTTTTCAGGAGGCACCAGGAAACTGGGAAAAGGTTTTATATCAGATATGTGGGAGTACAGTATATTGTATATATGAATTACTGTGATCTAAAACTCTTGTGAAGATAAGCTTAATAATTAGAAAAAAGAAAAGAAAAAGATAGGATATAGAATTTCTCCAAATTAATATGTATTCTATATCTAACCTTTAAACTCATCGCTATATTCCATTTTACTATTAAGGGAACCTGGCATTATATTGGGCTTTACTTTTCAGGAAGTTTTGGATCACAGAGTGCTTCAACAATGGCAGTGGAGGAATACTGGTATGGGATGTTTTTGACAGGGCACATATGGTCGACAGGGAGTTATACAGGGCATGTGTCCAGGGTGCATGGAAATGTTTGGATATATTCATAGTGGAAATAATTAAAAACAACAGCTGGGGGCATGCTGGGTTCCTGGCTGGGGGGCTCTGTTGTGGTCCCAAGGGGAGCAGCAGCAGTCCCCCATGTGCAACGGCAAGGATCAGGAAGGAATGAGGGTCCAACAGTGAGCCCCTGATACTAATGACAATGCTTGTGAGCCTGTGCACCTGAAATAAGAACAAGGCCTAGAACAGCACTGTGCCTAAGAGTTCCCTCCTGAGAGTCTCCATGTTACTCAAATGTGGCCAGTCTGGAAGCCAAACTCAGCATGTAAATGCACTGCCTTCCCCCCAGCGTGGGACATGACTCCCGGGGATGAGCCTCCCTGGTGCCGAGGGATCACTACCAAGTACCAGCTGATGACATAACTAGAAAATGACCTTGAATAAAAGGTTCAACTCGGACCAGCAGAATATCTCTGTCTACATATAATAACAGGAGTTAAAAATGCTTTTTGACCTAAATCAAGGGGAAATGGAAAGGACAAATGAGTTTATATGGCTATGAATCTCTAAAAAAGAGTCTGGAGGTTTTCAGAGGGGTTGCCCTTATGCACACCTGAGCAGAGTCTCAGAGACAGATAAAGTAGATACAACCCCAGGTATTGGTTCTTCTGAGGGCTAAAGAGACCCACAGGTTTTATGGTCATGGCAGATGGAGTGCACTGCATGTCAGTTGGCCCTTCTTTGGAGTTGGTGTTTCTGTGTGATGGAGCTGGACTCAGATATGATCTCTTTTCAGTACCCTTTCCTGTTACTTTACCAGAATTGTAGTTGGTGCTGGGTTTTAAGATATATCTGGGGTTTAAGATATATCTGAATCTCTGGACTGACCATATGATAGCCAGGCCCTGAGCCTCAACAGACTTCAGCTCCTACACTCTGGTTTATTGGACTTACCCCACTCAGCTAACGTGGACTTGAAGAATGTCACCCACCACACCATGGAGCCAAGAGTGCCTACAAGTGAAAGCAGGAGGATTGCATCCAGCATCCATGTGGAATCTAAGCCTCCTCTTGACATAGATGTGGAATGGACACAACCAATCCAAGGTCCACAGAATGGAGGAATAGAGTAAGGATTAGAGTGGACTTATTGATGTTCTATTCATGAACTATTGTGGTTAATAATCAAAGAAAATGTGGCATTGGTGTGGAAAAAGTGGCCATGGTGGCTGCTGGGTGCAGGGAATGGCAGGAAGAGATGAGATGTGGAGGCATTTTCGGGACTTGGAGTTGTCCTGGCTGGTGCTGCAGGGACAATTGCCGGACATTGTAGATCCTCCCATGGCCCACTGGATGGAACGTGGGAGAGTGTGGGCTCTGATGTGGACCATTGACCATGAGGTGCAGCGATGCCCAGAGATGTATTCACCAAATGCAATGGATGTGTCGTGATGATCGGGGAGAGTGTTGCTGTGGGGGTAGTGGTGGGGTGGGGGTGTGGGGGTGAGTGGGGACCTCATATTTTTTGAATGTAATATTTTTAAAAAAATGAATTAAAAAAATAAAATAGTAAAGACTGTTAAAAAAATTAAGTACTTTAACTCATGGCTCCTACCAACGAGATAGGTATTATTATTATTATCTCCATTTTACAATGACACAACAAAGGCAGAGGATTTAATACAACTGTAAACAGAGAAATTAAACAGTTTGATCAAAGTTGCCCAGTTCAAAAGAGGCAGAGTGAAATTTTGAACATAGGTAGTATAGTTCTGAAGCCCATAAATATAAAAGTTTAATATCTGTGTCTTATAACTCCTTTATCCAGCTTCCTGTGGGTCTATTTTTATTCTCTATTGTTTTCTTAGTTTTTAAATGTATAGCCTTATCTCCTTGTGTACCTGGATATTTTTTTATTGACTAGAAATAATTTAAAGCCTAGAATGATGGTTTTTTTCCCTTCAGAGAGGATTAATTTTTGCTTTTAGCAGACATTGGTGGGTATTAGAAAATTAGAATTTTTTTAGTCCAATTACTGGGATTGAGGTGATTGAGGTTGCTTTTAGTTTCTTCTAGAACTAGTAAATTTATGGATTATCCTTACTCCTAAGTCATAGTTCTTCAATATTCCAAACCAAAGTGTGGGGGAGTTCATGCTAGCCCTTTTTAGTAGGCCCTGGATTCCAGTTGTTGTCTAGTTTTTCCTCCAGACTATGTAAGCTCTGCTCCACTTCATAAACCTTCAATTTCTTCTCTTTGGAGTTGGTAGACACTCCTAGAGGGTAAAGCATTCTCAGTGGCAGAATTCACCTCTTTGGGTATCGTTCTTCTCTGGATCTATCATTTGCCACTGCCTCATTAGCTCTGCAATGTCTTCAACAAGATTTTTTCCCACCTCCTTTTGGTTGTTCCAGTGAGAGGGTTTATTTGAATTATCTAGTCTGCCATTGCCAAGAGAAGAGATTCTTGGGTTTATAACTATTTCACTGTGCACTCCTTCTCAGTCTTCTTTACTGATTCCTTCTCTTCTCCCAGAATTCTGAATGTTGGAGGGCCCTAAGGCTCAGGCCTTGGTCCTGTTCTCTTCCCTATCTACACTCTTTCCATAGATGATCTAGGCTCTGGGAATTAAATAGCATCTATATTCTGATGAATTCCATAATTATACCTCCAGTTCAGACCTCTTGCCTAAATTCTAAGCTCATATATCTGACTACTCAACATCTTCACTTGTTGGTTTAATAGACATCTTAAACTTCTATATCCAAAACTGAACTTCTGAAAATTACCCCACCAACTTGCTCTTTCTACAGGTTTCCCTATCTCAGTTGTTGGCAATTCTATGTCTCTAGTTGTTCATGCAAAAACCTCAGAGTTATCCTTTAATTGTCTCTTTCTCTAATACCCCACATACAATGAATTAACAAATCCCATTGTTTCTACCTTCAAACTTTATTCAGAAGCTGACTACCATTTACCATTGTCAGTGCTACCATCTTGGTCTGAAACACCATCACCTCTCTCCTGGATTACTGCAAAAGCTTCATGACTGGTCTTCTTCTTTCTACATTTGAATTCTTTGTTATTTTTTTTAATTTGAGAAGTTGTTAGTTAACAAAACAATCATGCATTCCATACGAGATTCCCATACATCGCCCCTCCACCAACACCTTACATTTTGTGGCACATTTGTTACAAATGATGAAAGAATAATGTTGTAATATTACTGCTATCTATAATCCATAGCTTATATTTTGTGTGTTTTTCCCACAAACCATTCTATTATTAACAACATGTATTAGTACTGTGCATTTGTTATAGTTCATGAGAGAATGTTCTCATATTTGTACTATTAACAACTGCCCATCATTCACTTTGGGGTTCACTTTGTTATACTGTCCCTGCCTTGTTCAGTCCATTCAAAATGGAATTTCTGCTCCTGAGTGTGATGGAGTTAGACTCAGATGTGACTTCTCTACACATATGTCTTCTGTCACTTTTAACTGAACCCGTGGTTGGTACTGGGATTGGTGTATGCCCAGGAGACTTGAATATCTGGACTGTCCATGTGCCACCTGGGACTTGAGCCTCAGCAGAGTTCAAACACCTGCTCTCCAGTTCATTGCACTTACCCAGGTCAGCTCACAAGGAAGTGAGGATGGTTAACCACCACACCAAGGAACTGAGGGTCTACAACTACAAGCTGGAGAATCCCATCCATCAGCCCTGTGGGATCTAAACCCCCTCTCAATTTAAAGGTGGAGTGGGCATCGCCATCCCAGGGTCCTCAGGATGGAGGAATAAAATATGGATTAGAGTGGACTGACTGGTATTCTACTATAGAATTATTGTGACTCTAGCAATGGAATAGAGTATATCATTGATGTGGAGGTCGTGATCTCAGGAGTTGCTGAAGACAGGGAGAGGGAAAAAAAGGTGTGATATGGGGGCATTTTTGGGACTTGGAGTTGTCCTGAATGATACTGCAGGGACAGATGCAGGACAGTATATATCCTGCCATAACCCACTGAAGGGACGGGGAAAGAGTGTAAACTAAAACGTAAACTAATCCATGCTGTGTAGCAGTGCTCCCAAATGTATTCATCAAATGCAATGAATGTACTACACTAATGAAAGAAATTGTGGATGTGGGAGGAGAGGGAAGTGTGGGGAATGGGGTAAATGAGAACCTCTTATATTTTTTAGTGTAACATTTTGTGTGATCTATGTATCTTTAAAAAAGATAATAAATAAAAAATTAAAAAGCAAAGTGTATACTCAGTGTCTCCCAGTTTCATCACAGAGTTGTGCTCTCATCAGCTCAGTCCATTTCAGAGCATTTTCATTAATCCAAAAAGGAAAAATCCCATCCCCCCTTATACACCCCATTATTGACCCTTAGCATTAATGTAGTAACTTCTCTGCCATTGCTGTAAAAGTATTATAATATTAATGTTAACTATAGTCTATACATTACATTAGTTGTATTTTTCCCATGTATTTCCATATTTTAACACCATATAATAGAGGAGCATTCTTACGTTTGTTCTATTAACCACAATCATCATCCACCACCAAAATCCCTGTTATAGTTTCTAGATTATCTTCTAGCTTTCTTTCAATTGACATTAACCTTCCTAGACTATCCATTTCAGCCACAATCACATTTATAAACCAGCAGTGTTGATTATACTTACTGTAATGTGTTACCATCAACTCTAACCATTTCCCCACATTTACAATCCTCTTATTAAGCATTCTACATACATTCAGTATCAGTTCCCCCTTCTCACCCAACATTCTATCTCCTAGTAACCTATACTCTATAGCAGGGGTTCTTAACCTATTTTTTGTTCCACGGACACCTTTGCCAGTCAGGTGAAAACCACGAACCCCTTACTAAGTCCACACTATGCTGTGTATTATTTAATAAATATATCACACCCACACCAACACATACTCACAAGAATGTTTTTTTGAATTTTAATTCAAGCTCATGGACACCTTGTTAAGAACTCCTGCTCTATAGTTTAACTCCATGAGTTTACTCCTTGTATTTAGTTCATATGAGTGAGAATATATAATATTTGTCCTTCTTTGTCTGGCTTATTTCGCTTAACTTGATATCTTCAAGGTTCATCCATGTTTGTAATATGCCTCCCCAGTGCATTTATTCTTACATTTACAGCTGAATAGTGTTTCATCATATATATATACACACCACATTTGTCTAGCCATTCATTTGTTGAGGGATACCTAGGTTGCTTCCATCTTTTAGCAATTGCAAATAATGTCACTATGAACATTGGTGCACAAATGCCTGTTTGGGTCCTTGCTTTCAGTCCTTCTGAATATATTCCTAGTGGTGGGATTGCTGGATCATAAGGTGATTCTATATTTAACTTTCTGAGGAAGCAGCAAACTGTCTTTCACAGAGGCTGCACCATTTTGCATTTGCACCAAAAATATGAGTGTTCCTATTTCTCCACATACTCTCCAGCACTTGTAATTTTTTAAAAAAGTGGCCATTCTGTAAGGCATGAAATGATATTTGATAGAAGTTTTGATCTGCATTTTCATACTAGCTAGTGATGTTGAGCATCTTTTCATGTACATTTTGGCAATTTGTATTTCTTCTTTGGAAAAATTTCTGTTCAAGTCTTTTGTCCATTTTTTACTTGGGTGCATGTGTTTTTACTGTTGAGTTGTAGGATCTGTTCATATAACATGGAGATCAATCCTTATAGATATGTGGTTTCCGAAAAATTTCTCCCAATAAATGAGCTGCCTTTTCATTTTCTAAACAAAGTCGTTTGAAGCTTTAAAATGTTTAAATTTGAGGAAGTCCCTTTTATCTATTTTTTCTTTTGTTGCTCGTGCTTTGGGTGTAAGGTTTAAGAAACCACCACCGGCGGTGGACTTGGCCCAGTGGTTAGGGCGTCCATCTACCACATGCGAGG
Organism: Dasypus novemcinctus; assembly: GCF_030445035.2. NCBI lineage: Eukaryota > Metazoa > Chordata > Mammalia > Cingulata > Dasypodidae > Dasypus > Dasypus novemcinctus. The sequence continues at coordinate 79,592,536 of NC_080704.1, forward strand.
TCCACAGTTCAAACCCCGGGCCTCCTTGACCAGTGTGGAGCTGCCTCATGAGCAGTGCTGAGGCGCGCAAGGAGTGCTGTGCCACGCAGGGGTGTCCCCCACGTAGGGAAGCCCCACGCGCAAGGAGTGCACCCCGTAAGGAAAGCCACCCAGTGCAAAAGAAAGTGCAGTGCAGCCTGCCCAGGTATGGTGCTGCACACACGGAGAGCTGACACAACAAGATGACACAACAAAAAAGGAAAAACACAGATTCCCGTGCAGCTGACAACAACAGAAGCAGACAAAGAAGACGCAGCGGCAAATATACACAGAAAACAGACAACGGGGGCAGGGGGAGGGAGAGAAATAAAGAAATAAATACATCTTTAAGAAACCACCACCTACCACATCTGGAAGATGTATATCTACAGTTTCATCTAGGAGATTTATGGTTCTAGTTTTCATATTTAGGTCTTTGATCCATTTTGAGATTTTAACAAATCAATTTTAGAGATACATAATAATAAAGCATAAATCCACCCAAAGTGTACAATCAATGGTATTTGGTATAATCATATAGTTGTGCATTTATCATTTCAATCATTATTAGATCATTTTCATTAATCCAACAATAATAATAATAAACAAAAAACAGACAAAAAACTCATCACTTGTCAATCTCTCTATGCTTCCCCTGCTGTACATAGATGTTATTCTGTTTTTGTCTGTCTAGTTTATTTGTACTTACATTTTGTAAAAACAGTCTTATATATGCAATATTACTCACATTCATATTTCACATGAGGTTCCACTATGTTATACAGTCCCATGTTACATTTTTTATCTTTTCTTCTAGTAAAATACATGTCTTTAGACTTTCCCTTTCAACCACTGTCATACCCGTATAATAGCACTGCTACTTATAAATGCTATGATGTACTTTTGTATATGCATATAAAACAAATATCAAAACAAAACAAAACAAAACAAATATATTTTTTTCTTTCCTAACCTTTCCCTTTATCATATGACATAAGTTGTATTAGTTTCATGTCATACTATTTAAGTCATACTATTTATGTCAAGTTTAAGAGTGAATATTACCCAAGGACTTGCTCCCTGTTCTGGCAGGATTTAGTGTGTTTCTGGTTGTATGCAGAACAGTTGAATATTGTTAGGTGGAAATATATATCTGTTATTGTTTTTATTTAAAGATTAATTATGGTTTAACACCTTAAACCATGTCTATCCTGCCAAGTTGACAAGAACTGGACTATGATGGTTAGGCTAATGTGTCAACTCGGTGTGGTAATGGTGCCCAGTTGTTTGGTCAAGCAAGCACTGGGCTAATTGTAATACAAAGGAATTTCATGAATTTTAAACATCAGTGAGTTGATTGCATAGATGACAGATTACATCTACAATCAATTAAGGATATTCCCATCAGCAGTGAGTGACACCTCATCCAATCAGTGAAGACCTTAAAAGGTGAAAGAACTTCAGCATTCTGAGAATTCCCACCTCTAATTCAGACAGCCAGCGTCTCCTGGGAATCATCAAGGACCTTCAAAGGAGCCCCTGCTTTGCAGCCTACCCTACAAAATTTGGACTTGTGCATTCCCAAGGTGGCATGAGACAATTTTATGAAATCTTATAGTATTTACAGATATCTCCTGTCAGTTCTGTTTCCCTAGAGAACCCTGACAAATACACCACATTTTCCTTTAACTTTTTGACCATATTTAAGAACATTTTTAAAAAAATCTTTGGTGTGTCCCAAGTCTGGTCCTCCTTATTGATGGTTTCTTACGGTTTAATCTTCTACTTTCCCTAACCATCACCTCTTGTTTCTTTATATATTTTGTAAATCTTATATTGAAACTTTTTCATATTTTAATGTATTGTCACTGGAATTTATGTTCTGAGTCGTCTGTTCCTTAAGCTTCTATACATCTAGTGTTATGAGAGAGATTTCCTTGAATGCCAGGAGCTAACCAAAACCAAAACCAAAAACAATAACTCAAAAATGATAAAACCTTTCCCCTTTCCCAATCTTTACGGATTGACTTGTGCAAGTGCTGTCCTTTAGGACTTATCCATAAAATGAGTTTAAAAAATAGTTCCTGGCCAAAGCATAGGGCTTCCCACGATGCTTTCTGCACATGCATCTTTTTGTTAACAAATCAGTTATATTGATGCATATCCCTAAAACATAAATCCATCCAAAGTGTACAATCAATGGTATTTCGAATTATCACAGAGTTGTGCATTCATCACATCAGTCATTATTAGAGCATTTTCATCAATCCAATAATAATAATAATAAACAAAAAACAAACAACAAAAAAACTCATCACCTCTCAATCTCTCTATGCTTCCAGTCATTCATAGCCACTATTCTGTTTCTGTCTCTCTAGTTTATTTGTATTTATATTTTGTAAAAACAGTCTTTTCTATGCAATGTTGCCCATATTTCTATTTCATATGGGGTTTCACTATGTTATAGCATCCCACATTACAATTTTTAGTTTTCCTTCTAGTAATAAACATGTCCTCAGACTTTCCCATTCAACCACTGTAATACTCATATAATAGCTCTGCTACTTACAAACACTGTGATGTGCTTTCCCCATTTCTATTCATTTCCAAAGATTTACAAACAACCTTTTTTACCAATTTTGCACAGATTAACCTTCAGCTTTCCATTCTCTACCCTCATTTTATTTTCTGGTGATCTGTATTCTAATTATTAACTCCATGAGTTTACACAGTATATTTAGTTCATAATAGCACAATCACACAGTATTTATCCTTTTGTGTCTGGCTTGCTTCACTCAATATAATGTCCTCCAGGTTCGTCCATGTTGTCACATGCTTCATGACATCATTTCTTCTTACCACTGTATAATATTCTATCATGTGTATTCACCACAATTTGTTTATCCATTTATCAGCTGATGGACACCTGGGGTCTTTCCATCTTTTGGTAATTGTGAATAATGCAGTTATGAACATTCGTGTACATATGTGTTTATTTCACTGCTTTCAGTTCTTCTGGGTACAAACCTAGTATTAGTATTGCTAGGTCACGTGGCAAGTCTATATTCAACTTCCTTAGGAACTGCCAAACAGTGACTGTACCATTCTACATTCCCACCAACAGTGAACAACTGTTCCTATCTCTCCAAATCCTCTCCAACTCTTGTAGTTTCCCCACTTTTTAATAGTGGCCATTCTAATAGGTGTGAAATGATATCCCACTGTAGTTTTGATTTGCATTTCCCTAATTGCTAGTGATGTTGAACATTTTTTTCATGTGTTTTTTCACCTGTTGTATTTCATCTTTGGACAAATGTCTATTCAAGTCTTTTGCCCATTTTTAATTGTGTAGTTTATCTTTTTATTGCCAAACTATAGTATCTCTTTCTATACCATGGATATTAAACTCTTATCGAACATGTAATGTCCAAATTTTGTTCCCATTGAGTCGGCTGCCTTTTCACCCTTTTAAAAAAGTCCTTTGAGGTACAAAAGTTTTTAATTATAAGGAGGTACCTTTGACCCATCTTTAGATAATTTTTGTACAAGGTATGAGATAGGGGTCTTCTTTCTTTCTTTTGGATATGGATATCCAGTTCTCCCAGTACCATTTGTTGAATAGACTGTTCTGACCCAGTTGGAGGGTTTGATAGCCTTGTCAAAAAATCACATAACCATGTATATGACGGTCTATTTCTGAATTCTCTGTTTGGTTCCATTTGTCAATATGTCTATCTTTACACTAGTACCATGCTGTTTTTACCATAATAGCTAAATAATATGCTTTGAAGTCAGGAAGTACTAGTCCTCCAACTTCGTTCTTCTTTTTAAAAACATTTTTGGCTATTCAGGGCCGCTTGCCCTTCCTAATAAATTTGATAATTGACTTTTCCATTTCTGTAAAAAAGGCTGTTAGAATTTTTTATTGGAATTGCATTGAATCTGTAATTAGTTTAGGTAAAATTGACATCTTAACGATATTTAGTCTTCTAATCAATGAACACGGAGTGTCCTTTCATTTATTGGGTGTTCACTGGTTTCTTTTTAGCAATGTTTTGTAGTTTTCTGAATACAGATCCTTTATGTCCTTGGATGAGTTTGTTCCTAAATATTTGATTCTTTTAATCGCTATTGTAAATGGAATTTTTTTCTGGCATTCTCAGATTGCCCATTAGTAATGTAGAGAAATGCTACTGATTTTTGTGTATTAATCTTGTATCTCACCACTTTGCTGTGCTCATCTATTAGATCTAGGAACTTTGATGTGTATTTTTGGGAATATTCTAGGTATAGAATGCTATCATCAGCGAATAGTGAAGGTTTTACTTCTTCCTTTCCTATTTGCATGCCTTTTTTTCTGTTTCTTGCTTAATTACTCTAGCTATTCTAGCATAATAATGAATAACAGTAGTGACAGTGGGCATCCTTATCTTTTTTTTTTAATTTTTTAATTTTTTATTGACTTTGTAATAATATTACATTAAAAATATATATGTGAGGTCCCATTCAACCCCATCCCCCCACCCCCCCTCTCCCCCCCCCAACAACACTCGTTCCCATCATCATGACACATCCATTGGATTTTGTAAGTACATCTTTGGGCACCTCTGAACCTCATATACATTGGTTCACATCGTAGCCCATACTCTCCTCCATTCCATCCAGTGGGCCCTGTGAGGATTTACAATGTCCGGTGATTGCCTCTGAAGTACCATCCAGGGCAGCTCCATGTCCCAAAGACGCCTCCACCTCTCATCTCTTCCTGCCTTTCCCCATACCCTTCGTCCACTATGTCCACTTTTCCCATTCCAATGCCACCTCTTCTATGTGGACATTGGATTGGTTGTGTCCATTGCACCTCTATGTCAAGAGGAGGGTCAGATTCCACCTGGATGCTGGATGCAATCCTCCCATTTTCAGTTGTAATCACTCTAGGCTCCATGGTGTGGTGGTTGTCCTTCTTCAACTCCATCTTAGCTGAGTGTGGTAAGTCCAATAAATCAGATTGTAGGTGCTGGAGTCTGTTGAGGCTCAGGATCTGGCTATCACATTGTCAGTCCAGAGATTCAAATCCCCTAAATATATCTTTTTTTTTTTTTTTTTAATTTTTTAATTTTTTATTGACTTTGTAATAATATTACATTAAAAATATATATGTGAGGTCCCATTCAACCCCACCCCCCCACCCCCCCTCTCCCCCCCCCCCAACAACACTCGTTCCCATCATCATGACACATCCATTGGATTTGGTAAGTACATCTTTGGGCACCTCTGCACCTCATATACATTGGTTCACATCATGGCCCATACTCTCCTCTATTCCATCATGTAGGCCCTGTGAGGATTTACAATGTCCGGTGATTACCTCTGAAGCACCATCCAGGGCAGCTCCATGTCCCGAAGACGCCTCCACCTCTCATCTCTTCCTGCCTTTCCCCATACCCTTTGTCCATTATGTCCACTTTTCCCAATCCAATGCCACCTCTTCTATGTGGACACTGGATTGGTTGTGTCCATTGCACCTTTATGTCAAGAGGAGGCTCAGATTCCACCTGGATGCTGGATGCAATCCTCCCATTTTCAGTTGTAATCACTCTAGGCTCCATGGTGTGGTGGTTGTCCTTCTTCACCTCCATCTTAGCTGAGTGTGGTAAGTCCAATAAATCAGATTGTAGGTGCTGGAGTCTGTTGAGGCTCAGGATCTGGCTATCACATTGTCAGTCCAGAGATTCAAATCCCCTAAATATATCTTAAACCCCAACATTAACTGCACCTCCAGCACATTAGCATGAAAGTCTTATGAAGGGAGATCCCATCTGAGTCCAGATTCATCACACATAAACACCATTTCCAAAGAGGGGCCATCTGCCCTGGTAGTTAACCCCATCGGCCATGACCATAACTCCCGTGGGTCTCTTTAGCCCTCAAAGGAACCAATATCTGGGGGTTGTATCTGCTTTATCTGTCTCTCTGACTCTGCTCAGTTGTGCATGGGGGCAAACCTTCTGCCAGCCTCCAGACTCTTTTTTAGAAACTCGTAGCAATATAAACTCATTTCTCCTTTCCATTTCCCCCTTACTTTAGGTCAAACAGCATTTTAAAGTCATGGTATTTTATGTAGACATGGATATTCTGCTGATCCGCATTGAACCTTCCGTATAAGGTCATTTTCCAGTTGCATCATCAGTTGGTAGTTGATAGTGGTCCCTCGTTGCCAGGGAGGCTCATCCCCGGGTGTCATGTCCCACGCTGGGGGGAAGGCATTGCATTTACATGCTGAGTTTGGCTTCGAGACTGGCCACATTTGAGTAACATGAAGGCTGACAGGAGGAAATTCCCAGGCACAAAGTTGTTCTAGGCCTTGTTCTTATTTTGGGTTTGTCAGCTCACAAGCATAGTCATTAGCATCAGGGGCTCACTGTTGAACCCTCACTCCCTCCCGGTCCCCGCCACTGTACCTGGGAGACTGTCACTGCTCCCCTAGGGACCACGACAGAGCACCACTGGCCAGGAACCCAGTACCCCCCCCTACTGTGGTTTTTAATTGTTGCCACTATGAGTATATCCAAACATTACCATGCACCCTGGACATATGTTCTGTACAGCTCCCTGTCAGCCATATATCACCTGTCATTGGTACCCCATACCAGTATCCCTCCATTGCCATTGTTGAAACACTCTGTGATCCAGAACTCCCCGAAATTTGAAGCCCAATATAATTTCATGGTCCCTTACTAGGGAATGGCATATAGCGATGAGCTTAAAGGATAGATAAAGAACTTGGATAAAGTTAGATAAAGAACTTAGATAAAGAATGTTGACTTGAAAAAATTCCACATCCTATCTTTTTCTTTCCCCCCCCCCCCCCCCTAATTATTCAGCTTTTCTTCACAGGAGTCCTAGACCACAGCAATGTATATATATAATATACAGCACTCCCACACATCCACCAGAAAACCTTTTCCCTTCCACAGTGATACTCTTACGCCCTATTCATATCATATTTACTTAAAGTGGGCATACTTATCTTGTTCCCAATCTCAATGGAAGGCCTTCAGTTAGCTGTGGGTTTTTCATATATACACTTTAACATGTTGAGAAACTTTCCTTTTATTCTTATCTTTTGGAGGTTTTTTTTTTTTATCAAGGAAAGATGCTGTATTTTGTCAAATGCTTTTTCTGCATCAGTTGAGATGACCATGTGATTTTTCTTTTTCAATTTATCAATGTGTTGTATAACACGAATTCATTTTCTTGTGTTTAACCCCACTTGCATATCTGAGATAAACCCACTAGATTATGGTGTATATTTCTTTTAATGTGCTTTTGGATTTGGTTAGCAAGTATTTTCTTGAGGATTTTTCCAAGAGGATTGCATCCAGTATCCATGTGGAATCTGAGCCTCCTCTTGACATAGAGGTGCAACGGACACAACCAATCCAAGGTCCACAGAGAAAAGGTGGCATTGGAGTGGGAAAAGTGGACATGGTGGCTGATGGGTATGGGGAATGGCAGGAAGAGATGAGAGGTGGAGGCACCTTTGGGACTTAGAGTTGCCCTGGATGGTGCTTCAGGGGCAATCACCGGACATTGTAAATCCTCCCAGGGCCCACTGAATGGAATGTGGGAGAGTATGGGCCATGATGTAGACCATTGACCATGGGGTGCAGAGATGCCCAGAGATGTACTTACCAGGTGCAATGAATGAGTCATGATGATGGGAGTGAGGGTTGCTGGGGGGGGAGTGGTGGGGTGGGGGTGGTAGGGTTGAACGGGACCTCATATTTTTTTAATGTAATATTTTTACAAAATCAATAAAAAATAAATAAATTCATTAGAGAAATTGGTCTGTAGTTTTCTTTTTTTAAAGTATCTTTGTTTGACTTTGGTATTAGGGTGAAGTTGCCTTCATAGAATGAGTTCAGTAGTGTTCCCTACTGTTTGATTTTTTTGAAGAGTTTGATCACTATTGGTGTTAGATCTTCTTTGAATGATTGGTAGAACTCACCTGTGAAACCGTCCGGTCCTGGGATTTTCATTTTGGGAGATTTTTTTTTTTTCCATGTTTTTTTTTAAATTTTTAAATTTTTTTTTGCCCTTTTTTTTAAATTGACTTTGTAATAATATTACATTAAAAATATATATGTGAGGTCCCATTTAACCCCACCCCCCCCCACCCCACCTCTCCCCCCCCCCAGCAACACTCGTTCCCATCATCATGACACATCCATTGGATTTGGTAAGTACATCTTTGGGCACCTCTGCACCTCATAGTCCATAATGGTCCACATCATGGCCCATACTCTCCCCCATTCCATCCAGTGGGCCCTGTGAGGATATACAATGTCCGGTGATTGCCTCTGAAGCACCATCCAGGGCAGCTCCATGTCCCAAAGACGCCTCCACCTCTCATCTCTTCCTGCCTTTCCCCATACCCATCATCCACCATGTCCACTTTTCCCAATCCAATGCCACCTCTTCTATGTGGACATTGGATTGGTTGTGTCCATTGCACCTCTATGTCAAGAGGAGGCTCAGATTCCACATGGATGCTGGATGCAATCCTCCCACTTTCAGTTGTAATCACTCAAGGCTCCATGGTGTGGTGGTTGTCCTTCTTCAACTCCATCTTAGCTGAGTGTGGTAAGTCCAATAGATCAGATTGTAGGTGCTGGAGTCTGTTGAGGCTCAGGACCTGGCTATCACATTGTCAGTCCAGAGATTCAAATCCCCTAAATATATCTTAAACCCCAACATTAACTGCACCTCCAGCACATTAGCATGAAAGTCTTATGAAGGGAGATTTTGGAGATTTTTGATGACTGTTTCAATCTCATTGCTTGTGACTGGCTTGTTGAAGTCTTTTATTTATTGAAGGGTCAGTGTAGGTTGTTCATGTGTTTCTAGGAATTTGTTAATTTTGTCTACATTGTCTAGTTTGTTGATGTACAGTTGTTCATAGTATCCTCTTATAATCTTAGTTCTGTGGGGTCAGTGGTAATATGCCCCCTCTCATTTCTGATTTTATTTATTTACATCTTCCCTCATTTTTCTTTGTCATTCTAGCTAAGGGTTTGTCAATTTTTGTTGCTCTCAAAGAACCAGATTTTGGTTTTGTTTATTCTCTCTATTGTTTGTTTTTGTTGTTGTTGTTCTCATTTTCATGTATTTTTGCCCTTATTTTTGTTATTTCTTTCCTTTAGCTTGCTTTGGGATTAGTTTGCTATTCTTTTTCTAGTTCTTCCAGTTGTGCGGTTAGGCCTTCAATTTTAGTTCTTTCTTCTTTTCTAATGTAAGCATTGAGGGCTGTAAATTTACTTCTCAGTACTGCCTTTGCTGAATCTTATAGGTTTTGATATGCTGTGTTTTCATTTTCATTTGTCTCGAGATATTTATCGATTTCTCTTGCCATTTCTTCTTTGACCCACTGATTGTTTAAGAGTTGTTGACTAAACTCCATATAGTTTTTAATTTTCTCCTTTTCTGCCTGCTACTGATTTCCACTTCATTTCATTATGATCAGAGAAAGTTCTTTGTATAATTTCAAGCTTTTTTATATCTTGCGACCCAACTTATGGTCTATCCTGGAGAAGGATCCATGAGCACTTGAGAAGAGTACATATCCTGCTGTTTTGGGGTGTAATGATCTATTAATGTCTGTTAGATTTACTTCATTTGTCATATTATTCAAGCTCATTTCCTTATTAATCCTCTGTCCAGATGTTCTATCCAATACTGAGAGGGGTGTATTTAAGTCTCCAACTTTTATTGTAGAGATGCCTTATTTTTCTCCCTTCAGTTGCCAGTGTGTGTCTCATGTATTTTGGGAGCACCCAAGTTAGGTGCATAAATATTTATCATTCTTTCTTCTTCGTGGCTTGCCCCTTTTATTAATATATAATGACCTTCATCTCATAACAACTTTGCAAATAAAATCTATTTTGTCTGGTATTATTTTCACTGCTCCAGATCTTTTTTTGGTTACTATTTGCATGGTATATCTTTTTCCAACCTTTCACTTTCAGCCTGATTGTGTCTTTGCATCTAAGATGAGTCTTTTGTAGACAGCATATAGATGGCTTATATATTTTTTAATCCATTCTGTCAATCTTTGTCTTTTGATTGGAGAGGTCAATCCATTAATGTTCAATGTTATCACTGTAAAGGCATTACTTATTATCCTTTTCCATTTCTTCCTTTGACTTTCTGTTGTCATATCTTACCATTGTCTGTCGTTTCAATCCTTTTAATTACCCTTATTAATATTCTTCATTTCTACACTCTTCTCCAAGTCTCTCACCTTTGCTTTTCCTTTTAGGCTCCAGTACTCCCTTTAGTATCTCTTGTAAATCTAGTCCTTTGGTAGCAAATTATCTCAGTTTTTCTTTGTCTGTGAATACTTTAAATTCACCATCATTTAAAATTTATTTTTAATATTTTATTTAATGTACTGTACCAAAGATACTATGATTTCATTTTTTCCTCTCTTTATTTTTTAAAAATGTTATATTAAAAAATATAAGAAGTCCCCAAATTACCCCCACCCCCCTCACCCCACTCCTCCCACATCAACAACCTATTTCATCATGGTGGGACATTCATTGCATTTGGTGAATACATTTTGGAGCACTGCTGCACCACATGGATAATGGTTTACATTGTAGTTTACACTCTCCCCCAGTCCACACAGTGGGCCATGGCAGGACATACAGTGTCCAGCATCTGTCCCTGCAGTACCACCCAGGACAACTCCAAGTCCTGAAAATGCCCCCACATCATATCTCTTCTCTCTCCCTACCCTCACCAGCTACCGTGGCCACTTTCTCCACATCAATACTACAATCGCTTCTATTACTAATCACAATAATTCCATAGTAGAATATCAGTAGGTCCACTCTAATCCATACTCTGTTTCTCCATCCTGTGGACCCTGGGATGGTGATGTTCACTCCACCTCTGCGGCGGCTTGCTCGGTCAGTAGAGGTGGGGTCTGGCTGCGGACGAGGGGTCGGTCCAGCTCTGGACGAGGGGTCGGTCCCGCTTGGGATGAGGGGTCGGTCCGGCAGCAGACGAGGGATCGGTCTCACAGGGGTTGCGTGGTTCGGCTGACGGGGTCGCCCGGCGAAGCCGGTGACGAAGGGGTCGCCCGGAGAAGCAGGCGACGAACTGGGGACAAGGGAGGCCAGGCCCTCGTCGGGGGCTCTCAGGACTGGAGGGCGCACGGCAGAAGAACCACCGCGGAGACAAGGCAAACACGCAAGTCCACTTTATTGAGGGAGAGGCAACAGTTTTATAGGGGCTGGGGAAGGCTGATTGGTCGAAGCCATGCCCTGTTCTGATTGGTTGCCGGCGAAAGGTCAGTGGGCGGTACTGGACGGGGGAGGGGTGGTGGTTAGGGATTGGCTGTCGCTGTTGCTGGGGGAAGGGGCAGGGTTTAGGGATTGGTGGCTGCTGTTGCTGGGGTGGAGGGCAGACTTGAGTTTTCCGCCCACGCCTGGCTGTTGCTGCTGTCGGGGGAGGGGAAAAGGGCAGACTGGAATTTTCCGCCCTGCGCCTGCGCAGGGAGAAGGAAGAAGAAGGGTGCCGCCCCACAAGGCATCGGGTGGCGCCATCTGGGAGGAGGGGCGGCCGCGGAAGCATGGCTGCCGAGAAGGGGAGACCCGAGGGCACTCTGCGCCCATGCCGAGCTCCCTTCAGGGGTGGCGGTGAGTCCGACCAGCCACCCTATTATGGGGGCAGCGGCTTGGCCTGCCGCGGCTGCCCCCCCCGCCAGGCCAGCAAACCACACTTCAGCCCGAGGGGTGACCGCACACCTCTATATCAAGAGGGGGCTTAGATTCCACATGGATGATGGATGCAATTCTCCTGCTTGCAGTTGTAGGCACTCTTGGCTTCCTGGTGTGGTGGTTGACTGTCATATGGACAGTCCAGAGATTCAGGTCTCCTGAGTATACACCAACCCCAGTGCCAACCACAGGTCTGGTAAAATAATAGAAGAGGCATGTGTAGAAAGGTCTCTTCCATTGTGTCTTTCATTCCTGTAAAATCTGTTTCTTTTCTTTGCAGTCTTTCAAGCTGTTCTTTATGTTCACCCAGTGTCTTCTTAATATTCTTTATCTCTTTTAGGAGATTTGTGTGAACATCATTGATTAGTTGTCTTAAAAACTGTCTTGTCAGGATATTTTATTTGATCCTTTGGTTGGGCCATCTCTTCCTGTTCCTTAGTATGGCTTGTAATTTTTTGCTGTTGTCTTGGCATCTGATTTGTTGGTGAATTTACTCTGATAGTTGATTTCTCTCTCTTGCCTAGTGTTTTTGTTTCATGTGTCTTCTTTCATTTTTGGTTCAACTTATTCTAAATCTTTAAGATTGCCCATCTTAAGTTATCAAAGCAGGGCCAGGGATCCACTAATGGGGTGCAGACTAGATCTAATATTTCCTGGACTTGAAAGACGCCAAAAAGCATTTTTTACTTCTTGCAGTTTCCCAGCTTGCCAGCAGATGGCACTCTTTGGAGAACTTTTCCACAGAGGTGTCTCTATCACGCTCCATTGGCTGATAATTCTGGTCTGGTAGGAGCCAAGATTCAAAGGCTTTGCTGGCCAAACTCACCAAAGAGAAACCACTCTCAACCTTGTGCCACACCCTCCCACCTCCCAGGGAAGAAGATGTCCATTCCCCTCTCAGTTGGAGGCAGAGAGCCTTTGGTTTTATGCAGGCTATTTGTCTTGAGAGTTGGGGATGTGTGCCATTTACGGCCATGGAGGCTAGTAGCTCATGGTTTTTGCTTTGACCTCGTCATCCCTCTGTCCCTTTCCCTCTTGGATGGTGTGTAGCATGCTCCTAGTCTGCAGACCTCCAAAGAAGCTTCTTCAGACAGCTTTTTGCCTTTCCTCCATTTTTTTGGTAAGAGGGTTGAGCCTTACTGCCCTACTCCAATGCCATCTTCCCAGAAGTCCTCTACATTTGAATTCTAACAATAAAATCTCAACACAGCATACAGAATTATTGTTTTAATTATAAGCCAAATCAACACACTCTTCTGCTCAAAACCATGAGTTAGTGTACAACTTTACTTAGAATAAAAACCAAAGGCCTCATAATTGCCTAATAGATCTGTGGTTGGTTGAATTATGTACCCCAACACTCAAGTTCTTAATATCAATCCATATCCTTGTGGGTGTGAAGCCATTGTAAATAAGACCTTTGGAAGGTGGTGTTTTTAATTCAGGTGTGATGAAATGAACCAGGTTGGAACTTAATCCAGATTTCTGGAGGCCTCATAAAGAGAAACTGGAAGTCATAGAAGTGAAAAAGAAGAAGACATTACCATGTGATGGGTAGTAGATATATAAGCCAAGGAACCCCAAAGATTGCTGGCAATTAGCACTAAAACACCAGTCTTTGGGGAGAAAAAAAATCTTTGCTGATATAACTTTTTCTAGCCTCAAAACTGTGAGCCAATAAATTCCCATTGTGTAAGTCAAACCATTGTGTGATGTTTGTGGTAACAGCTCAGGCAACCTAAGACAAGACCTTACAAAAATGCTCTGCTATTCTCACTCCATTACCTCTCATACCTCCTCTTTTACTACTATTCCCCTCACTCACTCTACTCTAGCCACACTGGCTTCCTCACTTTTTCTCCAGCACACCAGGGAGGCTCCTATATCAGGGTCTTTGCTCTAGCTGTTTCATCTGTCTGGAATGTTCTTCCCCAAGATTTCTGTTGATGAGCTCCTTCATTTCCTTCAAGTCTTTGCTCAAATCTTACTTTCTCAATGAGGCTGATCCTGATCACTCTATTTAATACTGACCCCTACTCTCCACCACTTCTAATCTCTTTTGCCTTGCTCTATTTGTTCTCTTTTTATATAGTGTCTTAGTTTGCCACACGGCTGCCAATGCAAAGTACCAGAAATGGGCTGGCTTTTATAATGGGAATTTTATTTACTGTAAAAGTTTACAGTTCCAAGGCCAGGAAATGTCCAAACCAAGGCATCAGCAGAGATGCTTTCTCACCAAAGTCAGCTACTAGTGATCCTGGGGTCCTTCCATGTAGCAAAGCAATCTCTGACAAGGTCCCTGCCTTCCCCTCCAGAATCTACCATTTTCTGGAGTACAGCTGTGGGCAACCAGGCATAGTGTTTTTCTCTTCAGCCTTGAGCTGCTCTGTGGGCCCAGTCTCTTGGGGGCTTCACACTTAAGCTTTGGCTGCTAGTGATCCTCAAATCCTCTCTCACATGGCTGGATCAAAAATGGCAGGGATCCCTTTTCCTGTGTCTCTTTCTGTGTCTCCATTTATATAAGACCAAGCAAAATGGTGGAGACTCAACCTGAGTCATGCCTTACTGACGTAGTCCAATCAAAAGGGTCTCACCCACAGGAATGGATTAGTTAAAAAACATAATATTTTTCCTTTGGGGATTCATAAAAGAATTTCAAACTGTTACACACAGCATTTATCATTTTCTTGCATACTGTGTCATTTAATTATTTATTGCTTTTTGCTTATTGCCTGTCTTTTCCCTAACTCACTAAAATGAAAGCTATAAGAAGATGGAAATTTTTGTTGTGTTCACTGACTTATCCTAACTGCCTAGTAGACATTCAATAATTACTTGTGGGTTTTTTTTTAGTATTTATTTTTTATTTACTTCTCTCCCTTTCCCCATCCCCTGTTGTCTGCTCTCTGTGTCCGTTCACTGTATGTTCTTTGTCTGCTTGCATTCTTGTCAGCAGCACTGGGAATTTGTGTCTCTTTTTGTTGCATCATCTTGCTGCATCAGCTCTCCGTGTGTGCAGTGCTACTCCTGGGCGGGCTGTGTGCTTTTTTCGTGTGGGGTGGCTCTCTTTGTGCAGTGCACTCTTTGCTCGTGGGACTCCCCTATGCAGGGGACAACCCTGTGTGGCACGGCACTCCTTGAGCACATCAGCACTGCGCGTGGGTCAGCTCACCACATGGGTCAGGAGGCCCTGGGTTTGAACCCTGGACCTGCTATGTAGTAGGTAGATGCTTTATCAGTTGAGTCAAATCAGCTTCCCAGTAATTACTTGTTGATTGAATAATTGAGGTAGGAAGTGTTGGAAGCTTGAGGATAGTAGAGAGGCATGGAATATTTATCTTTCATAGAAAGAGAGTGAAAAGTTTCAGGAAATGTGTTATGATTGCTTGGCATCACTAAGATCCCACATAAAATTAATAAATTTTGTATTGAAAGTGAGAATGGTAAGAATACTCACCAATAATTTTCTAAAATAAATAACAGACACTAAACCATAGATCCAAGGAGCACAGAGAAGACAGCAGGATTAAAAACACAAAACCAAACAAAACTAGGCATATCATATTTGAACTTCTGAGAACCAGAGAGTAAGAGAAAACCATGAAGGTAGCCAGAGGAAAAAAGATACATTATCTACAGAGGAATAAGAATGAGAATAAAGGCAGAGTTGTCTGATCCACAATTACAATTGGAGAATTCAAATTCCTCTTTTAGTAACTGATAGAACAAATAGGCAGAAAATCATTAAGTACATATATAACCTAAATAATATTACTAACCAAATTTGACCTAACTTACTTATAGAATGCTTTACCCAATAACAGCACAATACACATCTTATGTGCACATGGAACAATCACAAAGTTAGATCATAGTCCAGGCCATAAAACAACACTTAACAAATTTAAAGAATAGGAATCATACAAAGTATGTTCTTGGACCATAATGGAATTAATCTAGAAATCAATAACATAAAGATATCTGGAAAATTCTAAAATGTTTGGAATGTAAACAGTGTACTTCTAAATAATTCATTGATCAAAGGAAGGTCTCAAGTGAAAGTTAAAATATTTTTAAATAAAAATGAAATAAAACATATAAAAATTGTGGAATACAGCAAAGTGCTTAGAGGGAAATGCATTACATTAAACCTTATATTAGAAAAGAAGAAAAGTCTCAAGGCCATAACCTAGGCTTCCATCTTTTTTAAAAA